>NC_090648.1:296940300-297240300 GCF_040937935.1 Hyperolius riggenbachi | reverse complement strand
TCAAAGTAGTCAAAATGACATTACTTAGTAATTATATTTAATGATAATCTGCATATGGATATATTTTAAAATCCATTTACTATTGTAATAATTAATTGCATCAAGTTTACTTTTCAAGGGAAATGAGACCTTCTTTATCAAACATGAAGTAGACTTCCCCTATATATATTTTGTGTATGCATAATAAAGTACTTGATATTCCTCTGTATTTATAACAGGTATAGTTTTCTGCCAGTCCCTGAGTTTAGTGCTGGTGTTGACAATGTGAGTAATGGCCCATACTCACGAGGGACTTTTGTCGCCTCAACACGCGGCGCGCGCGTGTTGCGGCGACAGGTCGCCCGTGAGTATGGGCCGTCGCACGCCCGCGCGCCCCCGAACTGTCGCCCGTCGCTATGTCGCCATGCGATTGAAACTTTCAATCGCATGGCGACAGTCGCCGCTGCCCCCCCGCCGCAACTGTCGCTAGTCCGCGTGAGTACGCGGACTAGCGACAGCAACCTCCATTGAGGTTCACAGACCTTCCGGCGGGGGGAGGAGGAACGTCAGCGACAGCTTCCGCCTTGCCGCTGGTCCCTCTTCCGCATGTGTACGCGGAGGGACCTGGCGAGAAGCTGTCGCCGGCCTGTCGCCCACACGCTCACGTGTGCTGGCGACAGGCGAGTTTTGCAGCCCGTGAGTACGGGCCTTAACAATGGCTTCTGCTCTGGGCCAGTGATTACTCATGCAGCCAGATGGGCAGTAATCTGCAGTGTGTACCCCAGACTACTCTTGCCATGGCTGTAAAGCAGTGCAATTTAAGCTTGCTGACAGTTTTGGTAGTTCCTAACTGGCTGCAAATTGAAATGTATAGATCATTTTAATCACCTTTAATTTTACCAATTTGTATCTGTAGCGGTTTTGTAGTGAGATGTGAATTTCCCTTTAAAATTACTGCACGACATTGAACAGGAAAAATTCTTAGCCACCATCTCCATCCCAGCCATGTAAAGGATGCTGGATTAAAACATACAGAATAGGACTACTTTATCAATGTTTGCTGAGCACAGCCACTCTAACCTACAAATACAGTTTTATCTTGTTATAGTAAACTCTCATACAGTAAATATTTGGGTATAGTAAACTACGTCTCCAGGTCCAAGTCAATCTCCATTACTGTAAGTATATGGGAGTAACGGCTGGTATAGTAAACCCTGATATAATAGAATGTGTTATAGTAAACCTGTTTTTTTTTTTTTTTTGTCCCTATTCTGTATCTGGCTATAGTGGAAAGTGGGCAGGCGCGTAAGTCAAACGTCAATTTCTTTCTGAAGCATTAAAAAGAAAAAAATGACTCCCAATAATTGACTGAATTAAGCTACATTACTATAGTATACTTTATATGCTTGAGTATAACAATTTCTAATATAGTGAACTTATGCTATAGTAAACCACTTTGCCTAGTTCAGTTTACTTATAAAGGAATTCTACTGTTCTTGTAAACATCTCAATACTTATGCCACAGATTGGAAGTATGTGCCTGGTTATATTGTAAATGTAGAAAATCAGTTTACATGTTTTCTTTCCTCATGAAACCTTGCTGTGCCTTTTTTGTATGTTACTTGTTTTGTTTTACTATAAATTTGTATTGACAATCATTACTGTTTGTAATTTTTTTTATTGAACTGTAATGTTTTTAGTCTTTCATTTAAACTTGAAATTGCATGGATATTTTGTTTAATTTCCGTTAGGCCCTTTCTGCTAGAAAATCACAGGTAAGAAAGACCAGTGGTTTTTAGTTGGCATTTTCGGTGACTGTTACGATTTCTCAGAGCATGCCCTGTACAGAAGTCACCTGTTTCCAAACTACAGCAAGGAGGCACCAGAGAGCACACCACTGACTGCACCTCATTTATAGTGCTGATAGAACCATGGGAGTCATGCAATATGAACAGGAGTGGAATACATTCTTTACAACGGTTTGACCATGATCATCTGTATTACTGTATTGCTAAATTCTTTTATTCTATTATGTTCTTTTATTTTGTCTTTGGACTTCTGGAATGGAAATCTGTTTTTAAATATTTCAATAAATGTTTATTAAAATGTCTTCTTATCTTCTGCAGTATTTATTTTTGTATTTTTTTTGGCATACATTTTTAAGAAAATAATAATGCAAAAGTGTTGACAGGCATTATAACCTGTACAATATGTCATATAAAATGCGATTTGGCAAGTAGATGACAAAAACTGCTTTTGCATAATAAACTAAGGCTAGGTGCAGACAATGCAATTTCCCATCAAATCTTTAATATCTGGTTGCCCTTGGTTACTATAGGCACTAGTGATCCAATGACCACACTAAGGCCTCTTTCATAGTAGGACGCTGCGTTTTGATGCGACGTTAAAGTCGCAATGCAAATTACAACGCAATGCCCCAAAAAAGTTGCAACGCAACTTAATGCCCCGTTACGGTCCGAGAGCATACAGGCCATGAATAGTATGTTTCCAAGTTATTACTGAGCATGTGCAAAGCCCAACGCAGCTAATAACGTGTATAACGCACTGCATGCAGTACTTTCACTTAACGTGCATTGATTTTTCATTGAAGTGAGTTATTCTGCGTTAAATGTTTTAACGCGCGACTTTAACGTAGCACTGTGAAAGAGGCCTTAGTCTCGTATCAGTTTGTCATTCACACAGGTGTCACAGATATCGATGTAGACCATGGACGCTCGCAAGCAATTAAGGAACTTTATTGGCTTCAATCAGAAATACAATGTGTTCATGTAGTGAGCATTCTTCATTACAGTAGCAAATTGAGAATAGAATTATCATTGCAGATCTTGGTGTTACAGAGGCTTGCAAAAGTATTCGGCCCCCTTGAAGTTTTCCACATTTTGTCACATTACTGCCACAAACCTGAATCAATTTTATTGGAATTCCACGTGAAAGACCAATACAAAGTGGTGTACACGTGAGAAGTGGAACGAAAATGGTACATGATTCCAAACATTTTTTACAAATCAATAACTGCAAAGTGGGGTGTGCGTAATTATTCAGCCCCCTTTGGTCTGAGTGCAGTCAGTTGCCCATAGACATTGCCTGATGAGTGCTAATGACTAGAGTGCAACTGTAAGTAATCTAATGTCAGTACAAATACAGCTGCTCTGTGACGACCTCAGAGGTTGTCTTAGAGAATATTGGGAGCAACAACACCATGAAGTCCAAAGTACACACCAAACAGGTCAGGGATAAAGCCATTGAGAAATTTAAAGCAGGCTTAAGCTACAAAAAGATTTCCAAAGCCTTGAACATCCCACGGAGCACTGTCTAAGCGATCATTCAGAAATGGAAGGCGTATGGCACAACTGTAAACCTACCAAGACAAGGCGATGTACCTAAACTCACAGGCCGAACAAGGAGAGCGCTGATCAGAAATGCAGTCAAGAGGCCCATGGTGACTCTAGACGAGCTGCAGAGATCTACAGCTCAGGTGGGGGAATCTGTCCATAGGACAACTATTAGTCGTGCACTGCACAAAGTTGGCTTTTATGGAAGAGTAACAAGAAGAAAGCCATCATTAACAGAAAAGCATAAGAAGTCCCGTTTGCAGTTTGCCACAAGCCATGTGGGGGACACAGCAAACGTGGAAGAAGGTGCTCTGGTCAGATGAGACCAAAATTGAACTTTTTTTTACCAAAATGCAAAACGCTATGTTTGGCAGAAAACTAACACTGCACATCACTCTGAACACACCATCCCCACTGTCAAATATGGTGGTGGCAGCATCATGCTCTGGGGTTGTTTCTCTTCAGCAGGAACAGGGAAGCTGGTCAAAGTTGATGGGAAGATGGATGGAGCCAAATACAGGGCAATCTTGGAAAAAAACCTCTTGGAGTCTGCAAAAGACTTGAGACTGGGGCGGAGGTTCACCTTCCTGCAGGACATCGCCCCTTAAGATAAAGCCAGGGCAACAATGGAATGGTTTAAACCAAAACCTATCCATGTGTTAGAATGGCCCAGTCAAAGTCCAGATCTAAATCCAATCAAGAATCTGTGGCAAGATCTGAAAACTGCTGTTCACAAACGCTGTCCATCTAATCTGACTGAGTTGGGGCTGTTTTGCAAAGAAGAATGGGCAAGAATTTCAGTCTCTAGATGTGCAAAGCTGGTAGAGACATATCCTAAAAGACTGGCAGCTGTAATTGCAGCAAAAGGTGGTTCTACAAAGTATTGACTCAGGTGGCTGAATAATTACGCACACCCCACTTTGCAGTTATGGATTTGTAAAAAATGTTTGGAATAATGTATGATTTTCGTTCCACTTCTCACATGTACAGCACTTTGTATTGGTCTTTCACGTGGAATTCCAATAAAATTGATTCATGTTTATGGCAGTAATGTGACAAAATGTGGAAAACTTCAAGGGGGTGGAATACTTTTGCAAGCCACTGTATATTGCAATCAGAAGTCAGCGCTACTAATCTGAGATACGTTTCATCAGAAGTGAGCTAAGCTAAATTTCGAAATATCTAATCTGCCCCAGATAACAGGGTTGATTTTTCAGATCAAAATCGATCCAGTTATTTGGAGCCAGTTGGACGTGGTGGAAATTGATTCGACTTGTCCATCGGATGGGACATTGTGTGACATAAGGTGGCCCACTAATGATTTAACCTTGATTGTACAATTTTTTACTAAATATATGAAGTAGGAGGGTAAATTTAGTGGATATACTCTGAATGGATAATTTAGATAGTCCCTCATATTATATAGAAATGGTGAGATTGCATAATCAACATTGTATCATTAGTGGGCAACTTTTAGACAGATGCCAGTTCTCTCATTGCCCTGAAATTAAGATGGCACCTAAAGCACCAGTGGTACAGAACACTGCCCAGCTAATGATGATCTATTAGTGCTATCACTGTAGAGCTGGCCAGTTACCATACAATTTTGACTGTGAAATTGTGTCCAGTTTTACCAGATTAATGTAGTGTTAGAGCTTGCTTTACCAGTCTGTATGTAACATTTTGAATCTATTGGCCCTTATGTTTATGTAGAAGTGATAAGACTGTATAATGAAGATTGTATGATCACCTTAAAACATGGATCTAAAAGTAGGATCTGTTCTAAAAGATGGCCATGCACACTTTGATTTCCTCATTCGATTTCCTGCAGATTCGATCAATTGAATCGGATGGGAGTCTATTCCTTTAAACGTTTGATTTGACCAATTTTGATCAAGAATCGATCAAAGGTATCAGTCGGGCAGGACAAAGTCACTAGGTCAATGGGGGCAGGGCAGTAGCAGCAGATGATCGATAGGCCATAACGTTGCATTGCATCAAACCCTGCAGTTTGATCACGGTTTTTTTTTTTTTCTTCAGTAGATTCGGATTCGATCTGTGTGGTAGGAATTAATTCCTTCTGAATCAATTCCTTTCTGAAAGGAATCAATCATTTTGGAACATTGGATTGAAATCTGTAAGTGTATGGCCAGCTTTAGCCCATAAAAAATGCAAGTGATTTATGGGCCCTTTCACATTGTTGGTTGCCCCAGTTGTACCCGAGCCTTCCATTGCATTGGTTAAACTGCATCTGTTTTCTGCATTCTATCTCGGCATTCACACAGTACAGATTGCTATAGATCGCCTCAACATTAAAGCGGACCCAAACCAAACATTTTTTAATTCAAAATATTTAGTTGCACCACTCTAACACATACAAAGATAAATAAACACTCCTTAAAGCCTATGAGCATTTCAGTGCATGCTTTTCACCCTTCTCTTTTCTTAGCAAGGGATATACAGGTAGCAGCCATTACTTCTAAGCTAAGTAGGAGGTTTCAGATCATGGGTGTGTTTGTCATCAGCTACCGTCCCTCACAGGGGCGTCGTCTATGTAAAATCTCACACAAGCTGAGATCACCTCCCCTGTGACATCCTCAGTAGCAGCCTGTGTTTTGTTTGTTTCTTATCTCCTCCACCAGTCTGCCGGATTCTGTCCCACCAATATGAAAGGAAGGGAGGGGTTCCTACCATAAATGTAAAATATTTGATATTTTTCATCATGCAGCTGAAAAAATGCTGCTAGCTATTATTATAAGTTAAAAAATAGATTTTATTTCTGAAATCTTGTATCTTATTTTGGGTCCACTTTAAAGAGAACATTGAGGCGGTGGTATTCATCACCCATGAAACATAGGCAATGATTGATGGGTATCACAATTACTGCACAGACAAAACCAAACAAGCGTCCTATATGCCAGCCTTGCATATTCCGCTCTGTGGTCCCACGGATTACGCTTTCCTACTTCTTAAAGCGTAATGAAACCCAGCATTTCTACTTTGCTTGAATAGATTATTTACAGCATATTATATACAACCAGCATTTTTTCTCTTTACTAGAACTGCATTCAAAGGGTTAACAAAGGCTTTAGAAGCTCCCCTGCCAGCAGAGCTGACCGCTTCTGAACTTTACATAATGTTATCTTGTGTTTAATTGTATCAAGTGAGAAATGTAAACAAAACCTTTTTTCACACTGCCAGGTCCCCTGAACAAAGTCAGACAAGCATAAATGCTTTCTGATTAAGTTAGAGGATGAATAAAGCAGTTCTAAATAAAATGCTAAGTCAGCTCTCAGAGTAAAATAAGTGTACTTTAGAAACGTATCATTTCTAAATGATTAATACTTGTGCACAAAAGCAAATATGCTAACCGTATGGCATATAAAAAGTAGGAAAACATGTTTTTATTGAATATTTTGTCAGGGTTTTATACCGCTTTAAGTAAGGTCTAGAACACTACATGCATTTTTACTTAAGACCCAATTTGAGCGGGAGCTCAGATCAATATTCGGACATTATTTTGCTGTAGAAGAAAGCAAACATGCACAAGTTTTGATCATTTTTCCGATCACTTTTCCAATTGGTTATCGATTGAAAGGACATATACATGGAACAATAGGCAGTTATTGGATCAATTATTTTTCATCCTTTCTTAATGGGAATGAGATCGATTATGAGCTGGAGATTTGTCACTGGCAATCAATAGGAGTAAATAAGATCTGAAGTGAAAATTGCTTGGTGTGTACTAGGCTTAACCACCCTGGCGTTCTATTAAGATCGCCAGGGCAGCTGCGGGAGGGTTTTTTTTTTAATAAAAAAAAAAACGATTTCATGCAGCCAACTGAAAGTTGGCTGCATGAAAGCCCACTAGAGGGCGCTCCTAACCCATATTTCTGATCGCCTCCGGCGATCCGCAGTAACAAGGAAGGCCGCAATGAGCGGCCTTCCTTGTTTCGTTTTGCTCGTCGCCATGGCGACGAGCGGAGTGACGTCATGGACGTCAGCCGACGTCCTGACGTCAGCCGCCTCCGATCCAGCCCTCAGCGCTGGCCGGAACGGTTTGTTCCGGCTGCGCAGGGCTCGGGCGGCTGGGGGGACCCTCTTTCGCCGCTGCACGCGGCGGATCGCCGCGATCAGGCAGCACACGCGGCTGGCAAAGTGCCGGCTGCGTGTGCTGCTTTTTACAGCGAGCAAATCGGCCCAGCAGGGCCTGAGCGGCAGCCACCGGCGGTAATGGACGAGCTGAGCTCGTCCATACCGCTAAGGTGGTTAATGGTCTTTTCACCAGGAACAACTAGTGTTTAAACCTGCATGTGAAAGAACTTTAACGGTGTGTACACCTGCTAGGTCAGCCTCTCTCAACCTTTTTACCCTGAGAGAGCCTTTCAAGTAATATTTGAATCTCAAGGAACCCCCTGCATTAGTGGATGGAGTTGTGATTTATTTTGCAGGATGGTCTTTAAAGTGGGTGTAGTTGTTTGTCACAGTCTTGTTGTTCAGCCCCATTCCATGTTTCTTCCTTAGTGTTTAGAATTATACTAGCACATGTTAGTTTTTCTTTTTACAGTATAGACACCATGTTAGTACTAGTTTATAACAGTACTCTTTAAGTTACTCATTATAATACTGCTTGTTATACTGCCGTATTCTAATGCGTTTTTTTTTTATGTGCTCCTAATTTATTTTTACCTTGTATTTAGTTCTTCTTTATACAGTCCCCCTATTATAGTGTGCTCTATTATATGCCACGCCACCAAATTTGAGTTGAGCATACAATGAGGGAAGAGGACACAAATGAGCCAAAGAGGTGATTTTCAAAGCTTTCTCAGCCCACCACTGTCATGTCAGGGAACCCCTGCAAAGTCTTCAGGGAACCTTGGATGAGATCGCCTGTGTTGGAAGAATGGCAGCCGTGCATGGCCACTTTGGCCAAGAGTCGTGTGTATGCAGGTGGTCCCTAGAGCTAAAGATCAGGTTATCAGGGCATTGTTTCCTTTCTTTACTCCCACCTGTTGGAAACCGCTTGGTCATACATGATGCTTTCATCCCAACTCCTGTCCCTATACAGATGCCTGTAGGCGTCATTTCAGCAATTGGAATCCAAACTGTTAGAGACTCTCAATCCCTTCAAGTGACAACCATGATAGTGCATGTGTACATACCTTAAAGGGAACCTGAAGCGAGTAAAATTATTTAAAATAAATACATGACGCAGCTGCTAATGAATATTACATAATTACCTAGCGGTCAGTTCCTCTCAGAAGCTCACCATTTTCTTCTTACAGTGATCCCTTCCAGTTCTGACAATATTTTGTCAATTAAAATATACCAGTTGCTGTCAGTTATATATCAGCATCTGTCAGTTACAACTAAATGTGCACGGTAATGTCCATGTTTCCCTATGGCTCAAGTGGGTGATATTACAGTTTAACCGTGTGCTGTCCAGGAAGCTGTTATGGGGTAGTGGCCATTTTAAAATGGAGGACGGAGAATTCCATTGATCACAGTGGACAAAAAGGACGCAGCAGAGGAGAAGGAGAGAAGAAAGAGATTGATGAGTAGACTACACAGTAGGTAAGTATGACCTGTGTATGGTTTTGACTTTTTATTTTTAGTTCAGGTTCTCTTTAAGGTTGTCCATGAAATCTTATATGTATCTGAATGTAAATCCTAACCCCAATAAATATAATTTGGGACTGAATAATTTTAAAGCTGGCCACACATTTATACTATTCAGTTTATCAGTCCCTCAAATGATCAATTAGAAAAGACTGTTTGAACAGCCATACGGAAGTCAAATCATACCAGAAAGAACAGTGCGTGTGGCGTCACCTTTTAATTCCTATGTGTTTGAAATCAATTGACTTTCCTATACTACATGATTTTACAACCTGCCGCAACATTTTTATTGGATCAGACTTCGAGAAACAGACAGGTGTTGCACATTCACCTGAGTGCAGTAGATGATCTCTGAGTTAATCAAAATGGTCCTGTCTGCCTAAAACTAATTACAGTCTAATAGTCTACCATTGCCTCTAGTTGCTGATGAGACAAATACTGAAAAATATTTCTGGACTTATAATAACTTCATAGCCTTTGTTCAGTGTTTCAAGAAATGTTACTGATCTAAGTCTTGCTGATAAAGATGAGCTTTAAGAAGTCTTCATAATTATAGTCTTTTTATTTGTCTCAGAAAGATTTGCTTTGTCCATCGATCACCACCATTGAGTGCCATTATTAGAGGCAATGACAATATGTGAAACTGTATCATGACTTACAGACACGCATCTTGAAAGCAGCCCAAAAAATCAACCACCTGATGTCTTTATAATCACTTGTGTACTTGGAAAATTATACGTTGCTGTACATAGAAAACATCACAGCTTGCTGTAATCATCCCACAACAGGTTTTACAGCTGTTAACGGTATAAATTCACCAATGGATTTGCTGATTTCAGGAAGTAAAAGAAATTGATGTTCATTTTTTTTTTCTTCACTGTAAATTGTTTGCAGGTTTCTCGATGAGGTCATCTGCAACACTAATCTCCAACTTTTGTCACAAAAATTTACTTTGTTAGCAGCCTTGATGTTGGGAATACACAATGAGTTTTTTTGGCAGATGGCTCGATAGATTTCCGAAAGGTCCTATCTGATTTTAATAATTTTTCTGATCGTTTTTCTCAAAGAAGAGAATGGAAATAGATTGGAAAAATAGTCTGCTGAAAAAAACTTGTTTTTCACAGTATTAAAGGTGCGTGCACAGCTTGATTAACCTCCTTAGCAGTAACCCCGTGCTGGGGTAAGCCGCCGCGGAGGATTCCTCAGGCCCTGCTAGGCCGATTTGCATCATTTTTTTTTTCAAACACGCAGCCAGCACTTTGCTAGCTGCGTGTTTGGTCCGATCGCCGCCGCCCACCGCCGATGCGCCGCTATTCGTCGCGATACAGGCCCCCCCCCCCGCATACCCCTTGCGCAGCCTGGCCAATCGCCGCCAGGCTGCGCTATGGGGTGGATCGGGATTCCCTGTGACGTCACTCTGTTCGTCGCCATGGCGACGGGGGAAGCCCTCACGGAAATCCTGTTCAGAACGGGATTTCCTTATGGGCAAGCGGCGCCGGCGCCGATTGGACACTACAAGGGGACACTGCAGGGAGGGAGGAAGCATGTAGCTAGCGCTAGGCTAGCTACATGCTTTAAAAAAAAAAGTGGAACCCCCCCACAGCCGTGGGAATCATACTGCCAGGGAGGCTAATCTCATTACATAGGCAAGATCAACAATGGATCGTTAGATAATTATTGTGTAAAATGTTGCCTGGCCGTGGTTGTCGGGCATTCTGCCATCCTGACAGATTGGTTCTGGCGATAATGGTGTCGTTTTTTTGCAAAGCAAGAGTACAGTATAGACAAAACCTCATCAGACAAATGGTAATCTCTGCATGGATATCACTTTTTTTCCAATATTACAGAGCAAACTCAAAATATGCATGATCTAAGATTAACCTATTAAATCCATTGAAAAACTAGTATGACACCCGGGGGCACGGTCCCGACTGGGTTCTAAACTAGTCAACCCTGGTGCATACTTCCACCATACCATAGCATTCACTGCTCTGCTCTCATTGATAACTAATCAGAACATAAAACTTCAGTGTGGTTGAGAAACACTACTGACAGCAAGATTCAAAGGTAGAAACGCCTGACGAAGGCGTGGTTACGCCAAAACGCGTCGTGACGTCATACGGCTCCAGCGCACCAGGCTCCGCTCACTGCGTGTCACTCCCGCCGATACCACCGCTCTTGCTGTCCCGGCCAGGCACAGGAGCAGAGAGAGGACCGCCCGCAGGCCTGACAAGCGCACTTTTCATCAACACACTGTAAGTGTATTTATGTTGCGTGTTTTTCAAGATTAAAAAGTTAATGCACCAAGGAGCGCTCCGTTGTTTCTTCTTCTGTTACTGACAGCAAGAGACAGATTTCAAGATTTGTATGGGATTGGAATAAACGTGATGACATTTGAGTCAGTCAAAACTTTAAACCTAGATTTTTAACTTTGAAAAACAATATATGGAATACCAGTAAAGCCTTATTTAAGAAATGGTTTACAAATACCATTGTTGGTTAAAATCTCTGCTTTCACTTTTTCTGGAGCCTTATCATGTGACTAAACTCACAAAAACTGTACTTCCACAACTGCAATTTCATGTATGGGGAAGAGAAACACTCTTCTGTTTGGAAAGCAGAAGAGTAAAACTTATCTGAGACATGCATGTAAAAAAGGCTCTGGGACATTTGGACACTGGTGAAGGCAAAAGACGGCTTACCCTGCTCTTGAAAAAATATTCCCCTACTGATGATTTAATTGTGTAGGGGGAAACTTAATTTGGGCTGCAGCTATTGCGCCTAGCTGAATTTCGCAGTTTATATTCTGATTTGGGCTCTGGCTATTGTCTGTGGCTCCGGTGCTGATAAGCATTTCAGAATCCCTTAGATGGCGTTAGCATTTTTATGTCTTGGCAGCAGCTTCAAATTCACAAATGTTTGCTACTAGCTCTAACCACATGGGGATTGGGGAATTTTTTTTTCTCTGGATGGTACAACTTTGAACAATAAGAACTTGAGAGCCAGGTTTTTACTGTAAGTTTTGCTTCTGCTTTAAGGATCACACGTAACCTTTGTGGGGCTTAGTAAATTAAACCCATAAAGTAGGAGATTTCAGCTCTGTAAGTGGATTACAATAGCCACTGTGGTGTAACATTAAGATTTGGCAGAGTCATACTTGGTGATGGATGTTATTGCTCCGAGTCCCCAGATAAGGCTAGTAAATCTGTGATCAGTATCAGACATAGAAGGTTGCTGCCCTGTGTTTCGCTGTTGCGAGGTGAGTGCATGTGAGCAAGGTCTTTTCTGCAGTTAAAGGCATTGGCACATTTTTTCCTTTCTCTAGCCAGATGTTTTTTCAATATATCAATGAAGACAGCCAGCTAGAAGCAAAGCAATATTTTCAAGTCAGTGTTGATGTACTGTATTGATTTTTATAGAATGCACGGGTAACCTTAACTCCTCTGTCATGATGGATGTAGAGCCTCTAGCAGAAGAGAGCCTCTATTCTACACGCAAACAGCATTTTCCTGTGTTCTTGTGTTTTGGGATGTTCATTTTATCAAACACAGTCTGTTAATAGTCATTCCTTTTATTTAGCAGATGCTGGTGGTCTTGAGTTCCAGAAATACATTAATGTTGCCTGGGAACTTAGTGTTTAAAGGCTGCAGCTCTCCATTTTCCCTTGTGAATCCCGAGCCTTGTTTGAAGTGCACTTTTGATAAAAATCAAAAAGCTCTTAAATTATTTTTGTATAACCTGCAGATTTAGAAATGTTTCCCCTGAAAAGCCTCTAAAGAGGTTTTTTTTTCGGTGACATTGGAAATGCATTTTTATTCAGAACAGTATGCATGCAGTCAAAGGAGCTGCAGACGCTTTTATCTTGCTCTAAATTTATTTTTCTGTTCTTTATTGTGCACTTAAATGGATGTTACTAAAAATACCTCTCTGCTGCTGGGGTGGCGTTTGCACATATGTTACAGTTGGTGAGGAGTCATTATATAGAAGAAGCATAGTGTTTGCCTAAAACACATTACCCCAATATAGTCAATTACTCCCACACTTTTTCCTTTGACCTCAACATAGTAGTTTTCCTTCATCCATATCCCAGCATGCCACTGGAAGGACTGTGTAGCCTCGTGACCACATTTAACACCTGTGTTGGTGTAAGGAAATGATGGTGTTGCATTATCGGGGGCAACACACTATTCAACATAAGAAATAACAGGAAAAAGAGGAGAGGATATGGATGTAAATGTACAGTAATAGTGATTTGTGTGTTGACCTCACTTAAGGGCAGGGTTATCTTATCTAGTTGGTCTTGAAAACTCCTGCAAGGAGTCCATATCTTGGTCCCATTTCATTATAGCAGCTGCAGATTCTGCATTCACCATCTGCCTGTTTCCTTGCACCAGGTGCTCTCTAGTGGTTGGCAATGGAGAAGCATCTACTGCATGTTGCTAATGCTGCCATTTGGCTAAATGAAATTTCGGCTAGATGGTGTTAAGTGACTGGCAGATGGGATGCTAAACTGCCTGAAAAGTGTGTTGATCAGCTGCAAACATGTAATTAATGCGCTGGGAAATTTTGGAGTAGGGTAAAAGACGACTCACCCTGCTCCTGCAAAAGTCCCGGGGGCGTTAATTACTATTCCCCCTCTTGGTCATCGTTGACTCTGGTAACATGCAATTCAGCTTCCAGCTAATGCTGGTGGTTAAATTACTCTGTTTTTATCGTAATTTTGACTTTGTCTTTTGACCTCCCCCAAATTACTGAGTGCTGCTAAAGCCTTAATTTACATTGTGGCGTCAGCTGTGCCTAAATTTCCAGCTGCGTTTTGCCTGATTTGTAAGTGGTAGAGCAGAATCATGCTTCTCCTTTCCTCCTGCCTCCCACCTGTGCTGCTGTCATCTTGCATATGCACGTACGGGAAGTGTGGCTTCCCAATGCAGTTTGGAGGCATATTCACATGGGTAGGGCTTCTGCACAGCTGGTCCGTTCATCACATTCTCCCTTCTGCATTGCCATTAGTCATCCAATCATGTGGCGGCAGGAGAGGGAATAAATTGACCCAGCAGTGCTCCCACAACTTAAAAAGGGATACAACATAAAAGCATAAAAGGGCACAGTGGTTGCACCCAAAAACTACCCTGACCAGCCCTCTCGGAGTTAAGGCATAGGCATGATCAATGAGATGCTAATATTTCCGAGTTCATGCAGATTTATGTACATTTTTTTTTCATGCAAATAGATGCAGCTTGAAAATGGACCAATTTAATTTAAACCTGCGTGGGACTTGATTGGTCAAATTTTAAGCTGCATATATTTGCATACAAATGTACATAATCCTGCATGAGATCAGAAATATTTGCATCTCATTGATCATCCCTAATAAGGCACCAGCAGCAAGCAAGCTGCTCTTCCAATGTGTGTCTGTGTGTGCTCTCTGTCCTGCTGCCGGCATCCTCCAACCACTGTTTAAAAAAAGTTATTAACTTACACCAGTGGACCCCCATGTGCACCTGTCAGACACTACTGCAGCAAAAGAGTACAGGAGGACTACCAAGCAAATGGAAATATGACAGCCTCCATATCCTTCTCACTTCAGGTTCCCTAAAGGCTACTTACACACTAAGACTTTGCGTTTTAGGGGACGTTATGGTCACATAACGTGCCCCTATCGCAACGTATGGTGGTGTTGAAGTTGGACGTCAGATTGAGCTGCGTTATGCAGCTCTCAAAGCAGCCGCTCCAGGTTTGTGATAGGAAGTCCGGATCTTTTTAAGGATTCGAATCATTTGAATCGGATCATTGAAAAGATCCGGATCTTTAAACCAAATCGGGGATGATTCGACTCACAAAAAAGATCCGGATCAAATGAATGATTCGTTCATGATCCGGACAACACTACAGTCCTACCACGAGTCTCTGCCGTGCAGTGAATATTACTTAGCCATGTGGCTGGCCGCGGAGGAGGAGGGGAGACCTTCTCCTCCAACATTACAGAGCATGTGCAAGCAGTCTAACGCTGCTTAGCCCAGTATAACGTACAGCATGCAGCACTTTGTTTAAACGTGTTGCGTTACTATGTAACGCAACGTGGGCACTGTGAACAGCACAATTGATTTTACAGTGCTGTGAGTTAGGCTGCGTTACTGGCTGCTGTAACGTGCAGCACTTAACGTCCCACTGTGAAACCAGCCTTAAGCATGTTTCAGTATGAGCATAGTACTACTTTGATGGCACAAGCAGTGACATACATTTTTTTTTAATAGGAAATCACCAAAGGCATCAGGGGCGTAACAAGAAATCACTGGGCCCCCCTGCGAAACTTTGGATGGGGCCCCCTCCCTACCTTACTGGGCACTGTACACAAAACCCTTCTGCATTCTGAACAAGGACTGTCTACAAATCTTGGTTTACAAAACATTGTATTATTCCTTCTCAGTGGCTAAACAGATGCAGTCATAACAATTGTGCAGAGAACAGAACATTTTTTTTTTATCTCCCTGCCTTTAGTTGTCAGTCTCTTAGGACAGGTAAAAAAAACTTCTTCCCCCCTGGGCCCCCTGTGGCTTCTGGGCCCTCCTGCAGCTGCATCCCTTGCAGGGTCTATTGTTAAGCCCCATAAAGGCATCTTCCACATACCCCAAACTTCAAGTACTTTTTTCTCCCCATCCTCTGGACGTTGTGGAGTATTTGAAGGAAATATAGTCTTAAGGTGTATTTTCAGCCAAATCTCCAGGAGAAGTTAGAACATCTGATCTGACCCAGTGAAAAGTTCTAGCTTTACTTCCAGTTCTTAGTGATCATGGACTCATACCGGAAATGAGGGAAGTGTTGCCAGAGGGCACAAATTGCAATAAAAACCTCTGATCTAACCCTTTCCAGCAAATATATTTTTGCTGTCTGGGTCCCTCCTTATTTTTCCTCACACCAAAACAAATTTTTTTTATAAGTGTCAAGATTTGTCAGCACTGACCATACAGGGTGTATAAATCTGGGAGAATCCTTTGTGTAAGCTTCTTTTTTCTAAACCAGAGAGATGCATCAGAGTTAGGGTTATTGGAATGGATGGATTTTAGCACTGCAAAAAGTGAGCACACTTCCTACTTTTTAAAATCATTGGTTTCTACATTCATGCATGTGTGTACCGCTGCACTGCGCAGGGTTGCAGGGTGGGGTCCAGGTTGCATACATTAGTGGGGATGCGCATAATGTGGGCCTTGAGAAATGGCACCTCGCCCGAAAAGTTGTGCTGGTTGTGATATGCTGTGTATACTTTTGCAACACTCCAATAAATGGATATCGTTGGATAAGAATCCGCTAAGGGTCGAGTTCCTTATGGGATTTGTGTGAATTGACTGGATTTTTGGAGGACTGGTGACCCTTCCTACCATAGGAACTCCCCACGATACACTTACCGCCTGAAGCCCGCAGACACCCCTGTGTACGTTTTTGGCCTGTGGAAAGGGTTCATGAATGTGTATGGGTGCGACTCCACCAGTGTTCAGCTCCTGTTACCTAACAGGCTTAAATGACTAGTGATGTAATAAAACATTTGAATTTCCAGTCTTTTTGTTAAAAGCAATCGGTTGTATAAAAAAAAAAAAAATTCTAATACATTTTCAGAAAAGTGAATGGATTGTAAACTTGTTGATTTATAGACCCAAGCAATTTTTTTTCCGAGATTTAGATTTTTTTTATAAATGGGGAAAATATTGAACAAACGTGTGTTACATTTTTTTTTTTTAAGAGTTAAAATCAGAAAAAATTATCAGAATTCCTGAACTGAGAAAAAATATGAAAAATTGTGTTCTGTGTGGCCACTTTTTTTCCTCTCAAAGAATATGAAGACCAGACTGTCTTGGCAGAATTTTTGTGCTAATGAAGTATTAAAGTGTGTATGAATAAAGTAGATCTGTGAGACAAACACACTCTCGCTCCCCAGGGTCTTCATTTATTAATATAGTGAAAGAAGCAATTATGTTCCATAGCCATGTGTCAGGAAACACTATCCTAATCCTCCTGACAGACCTGTTACAGAGAATCTGTCAAGAGAATCCATAGTTGTCTGAGAAGCCTGAATGCTCCCATGGCAGCAGCCACTCATGACATTTACTAGCAGTAAAGCTGAGTAGGGCCTAGTGCACACCGAGCAGTTTTTGGAGCGATTCGCCGGCCGCATCCGCCTGTAAAAACGCTTGGCTAATGTATTGCAATGGGATAGTTTACACTGGAGGTTTGAGGTTTTTTCCAAGCCGCAAACGCGCCTCCTGCTGCACGTTTGCGGTTTTCGGAAGCGTTTCGTCCTCAATGTAAAGTATAGGAAAAACGCAAACTGCTCTGAAAAACGCTACTTAAGAGCGGTTTGCCAGACGTTTTTGTTACAGAAGCTGTTCAGTAACAGCTTTTACTGTAACAATATGTGTAATCTGCTACCCAAAAATGCACCCAAAACCGCTAGGTGTGTTTAGAAAACGTCTCTAAACATACCTAGAATCGCTCTGAAATCAGCTCCAAAAACCGCTAGCGTTTTGTGGATCTGCTAGCGGTTTTGGTGTGCACTGGGCCTAAGTTCAGGTTCACTGTCAGGGATATACTACAACACTCAGCCTAGTAACCTCTCCTGTGAAGGGATTTGGGTTTTCTCTTGGGCTAGAAAAGGGCTATCTGTCTTAAAGGACAACTGAAGTGAGAAGAATATGAAGGTTGCAATATTTATGGCCTAAATAATACCAGTCATCTGGCAGCCCTGCTGGTCTATTTGGCTGCAGTAGTGTCTGAATAACACCAGAAACAAGCATGCACCTAATCTTGTCAGATCTGACGATGTCAAATCTGCTGCATACTTGTTCAGGGTCTATGGCTAAAAGTATTAGAGGTAGAGGATTAGCAGGATAGCCATGCAACTGGTATTGCTTAAAGGACAGATGTGAGGAAAAAAAACAAAAAAACAGAATCTATTTACCCCAGGGCTTCCTCCAGCCCCTGGCAACCGATATGTTCCTCGCTGCAGCTCCACTTCCCTCCGTTGCAGATGCTGACCTCGCCAGCCACGCACTCGAACAGGTGCAGTAAAAAATATATTGTCAAAAGGAATGGTCCAAAATACCTTCAACTAGAATCCAGACTCTCATTGGAAATTACAGGAAACGTTTAGAGGCTGTAGTTTCAGCAAAAGGAGGATCTTCTAAATATTGATTTCATTTCTTTTTTTTGGTGCCCAAATTTATGCACCTGCCTAATTTTGTTGAAACAATTATTGAGCGCTTTCTGTAAATCCGATAAACTTCATTTCACTTCTCAAATATTACTGTGCGTGTCTCCTAAATGATATATTTAGCTGACATTTTTTATCGTAACAACCAACGATTTATACAGGAAAAACATGACGATTAACAAGGCTGCCCAAACTTTCGCATCACACTGTATGTATGTATGTATGTATGTATATCTATCTATTTATGTATCTATATTTATCGGCGTATAAGATGACCCCCAACTTTTCCAGTTAAGAGATAGTTTTGGATATACTCACCGTATAAGACTACCCCTCTTCCAATGCACACCAAATAAAAAAAAATCATATACTGGTGCTATGTATGAACAGATACTGGTGCTGTACTGTATGTGGTACCCAGTATATAACCGTATATAGGCAATTGACTGGTTGGATTGGTCAACTCTCCTAAGTGGATTGGTCAGCTCTCATTGTCTACCTGTTTATCAGAGCGGTATGGAAGAATAGATTACGCTGTGCCCATAAAACACCCCTCTTTCACCCTTCTGGCCCACCCTTGTATCCTATTTACCTCGTTCTCTGCCTCTCAGATCTCGCACATGTGCACTTCATGCGCCGCTTCACTACAGTCCTCAGCAGTGAGATCTGAGAGTCGGTAACGACCCCTGACTTTTCAGAAGATTTTCAAGGGTTAAAAAGTAGTCTTATACGCCAGAATATACTGTGTATATATACAGGTTGTCCCCGACTTATGAAAACGCCCAACTTACGAACGACCCGCCAATACGAACGGCATGGATTCTCTGTTTCCATGGGAACAAGTCGAAAACATTTTTTTTCAAAGTGGACTTGTAGTTTTTGAGAAAATCGATGTAAAAAAAAATCAAAGAAAAAATGGCTTTTAAACTTGTATAAACAGGTACAAAGGGCGGAGGTGACACAAAAGGGGGACACTGGAGGCACAGGGGGGCACAAAGGAGGTACAGGGGACAGAGATGGCACAATGTTCTGACTTAAGAACAGATTCAGGTTAAGAACGAATCTACAGTCCCTATCTCGTTCGTTATCTGGGGACTACCTGTGTGTGTATGTATGTATGTATGTGTATGTATGTATATGTGTATATATATATATATATATATATATATATATTTTTATATATATCATTTTTTCAAATCAAGCATTATTGCTCACATACATACAGTGTAGATGCAGAAAAAAATGACTGCAAACATGGTTATTGATATTGAGATAGAAGAATTCGATGAACATGGCAAGGTGGACCACTTTAACCTCCTTAGTCATAATCCTGAGTCAGGCTCGGGATGGAAATCTGCAGTTTAGAGCGGTAACCCTGTGCCTGAGTTATATGCAGAAGCTGCTGCAGATCTCTCTGTGGTATGTTTTTTTTTCTTCTTCTTGTTTTTAGGGTCTAAAAGCTTGTGAAAAAATTGTATGGCTTTTCGACCCTAAATCTGGAAATGATCATAACACCAGGGAGGTTAAGCAAGGAGAACAACTCTCAAACATATAACATAAAAATAAAAGAGAAGTACCACATCTTGCAAAGACAAATCAGCCCAAAACGTAAGCATAATTTTCTCTAGGTATAGTAAAAGGGAGGGGAAAAAAGAAGGAAAAGATAGAAACAGTGAAGTGAGGGCCCGCTTCCACTTGTGCGGTGGGAATCGACACGGAAATTTTTTTCATGCGGATGAGAATTTCGCATGCGGTTGTATGCGAATATTCATGCAAATTCGCATACGATTTCGCATGGATGACTATGCGAATTTAACCATGGCAGTGCCTGTTTACTTTTCCATTGTTTTATGCAAAATCGTATGCAAATTCGCATGAAAATTCGCATACCAAAACCACTTGCCACTCTGATGGCTCTGCCGTGCAGATTTTTTCTGCACAGAAAAATGCTCAGAAATCCTGACAAGTGGAAACAGTCCCATCCACTTGTATTGTCTATGCGAATCTGCATGCAGGAAACGCATGCAGGAAACGCATGCAGATTCGCTCTGGTGGAAACGGGCCCAAAAAGAGGGAGAGAGAGAGAAAAAGGCAGAGTAAAATAGTAAAAGAAAGAAGAAAAAAAAGTGATCCTACTCACCCACCAGGAAAGATCCCAGAGAATCGGGACACTCCAACAAGGGACAGAAATACCCTTCAGCCATATGCCAAACTAAATTTGTTAATATAGGAATTCTTGAACTTCTTTGCTGTGAAGGAAATTTACTTTTTTTCCCTTTCCTAAAGTAGAAAGTAACTTGTACAATGTGTCTGTAAGATGTACTGTAGACATTCTTTCACCTGCAGCATGCTTTCCAAATAATGATCTTCCATCTGTTATGCATTTTTTGGCATCTTCGCCGCGGTTAGGGTATCTTCCATGTCTTTGGTCGATAGAAAAATGTTGGCGAATCACCTGTGAGTCATTCAGAAAGTAAGTAATCAGTAGGTAGCCCGCAGTTCTAAATCAATGCTCCTAAATCAATATTTCCTCCTCTTGGTTGCATTTTTCTCTCTCCCCACACAATATTCACAAAAAAGGAAAACAAAATCAATGCATTATTCTTCTAGAATTTGTTCTTTAACAGACAGCTAGGTACAGATGTATTTGTTAGGATTTAAAGGCTCTGGTGTATGTAAAACAAGCTTAGTATGTTTTGAAATGAACACTAGTACCAGACAAAAAGACAAAAGTAAGTAGTTATGTGTTCCACCTGTTCTAATGAATAGCTATGCATGCCATAGCGGTTAGTTGACATTAGACCTGGTTTTGTGATGGATTTGTGCACAGGAACAAGAGCTTGCAATGTACACCCACTTAATCATGTACCCTTATGCTCTTTGAGTCCTATGAGAGAAAAGCGCTTTACAAATGCTATTGTATTGTAAATATAGTTAATTTGCCTTTACCATTATATGAATAACGGGGCCCATACACCAAATGATTTTCCCGCCGATATACAGTAGATTCGACCACTGTGATCGAATCTGCTGTGAAATCGTTGCACAAACGCTGACAGAACGATCAATTTCCATCCGAAATTAATCGTTCCTGTCTATTCCTGTTGATCCGTCCGTGCGGAAAATTTTGCTTGATCGCCGGCGGGTCGGGAGTGCGTCGATGGCGGCGTTCGAATGCCCGATGACCGACGCAATTCAGCGGCAATACATTACCTGTTCCAGCCGGCACGAGTCCCCTGGTCTCCGCTTTCTTCTTCTAGCTTCACTTCCTGTCCCGGCTTGAAGTTTAAACAGTAGAGTGCCCTCTACTGTTTAAACTTCCCCGGACAGAAAGAAGTGAAGCCAGCCAGAACCCGGGGCCCAGCGGAGAAGGAGCAGCAGGGACAGAGAGGACTCGCGCCAGCTGGATCAGGTAATGTATGGGGGGGTGGGGGGGGGGGGGGGGGCGGCAGCGGCAGCACCACCACAGATTGTGATCGGTTTCATGCTGAAATCGATTCACAATCTGTTTGCAGTAAAGGCAGCCATACGATCTCTCTCTGATCAGATTCGGTCAGAGAGGGATCTATCTGTTGGTCGATCTGATGGCAAATCGACCAGTGAATGGCCACCTTAACAGAAAAGCTGCCAGTGCCTCACTGGATGGTAACATTACTAGGCAATTAGTTATATAATTTTGATTTGTAAAAAGCACTAGCCCTAGACTCACTCGTGCACAGGGATTCACTGCATACTAACCACAAAAATGCAGTTCATTCAAAACCATTCATTTTGCACAGTGGCGTAGCTACAAACCTCTGGGCCCCGATGCGGAATCTGGATGTGCCCCCCCCCCCCCCCGGCAACAACAGCCCCCCCTCCCCCGGCAATACCCGACGGAAGCACACACATATCAAAATCCCTATAGCCAGCTATAGGTCCCACCAGTATAGGTAGCCAGGCATAGGTAAGCCAGTATAGTTGCCCCCGGTATAGGTGAGATAGGCAGGCGCCGCCGGTATAAGTTAGATAGATAGGTGCTCCCAGTACAGGTTAGCTAGGTGGGTGCCTCTAATATAGGTAGCCAGAATAGTTGCCCCCAGCGTAGGTTAGATAGGTAGGTGCCCCCAGTATAGGTTAGTTAGGTAGGTGCCTCCAATATAGGTAGCCAGTTTAGTTGCCACCTGTATAGGCTAGCTAGGTGCCCCCAATACAGGTTAGATAAGTAAGTGCCCCCAGTATAGGTTAGATAGGTAGGTGCCCCCCAGTATAAATTAGATTAGGTCGGTGTCCCCCAGTATAGGTTAGATTAGGTAGGTGCCCCCCAGTATAGGTTAGATTAGGTAGCTGCCCCCCAGGATAGATTAGGTAGCTGCCCCCAGGATAGATTAGGTAGGTGCCCCCCAGTATAGGTTAGATTAGGTAGCTGCCCCCCAGGATAGATTAGGTAGCTTCCCCCAGGATAGATTAGGTAGCTGCCCCCCAGGATAGATTAGGTAGCTGCCCCCAGGATAGATTAGGTAGGTGCCCCCCAGTATAGGTTAGATTAGGTAGCTGCCCCCCAGGATAGATTAGGTAGCTTCCCCCAGGATAGATTAGGTAGCTGCCCCCCAGGATAGATTAGGTAGCTGCCCCCCAGGATAGATTAGGTAGCTGCCCCCAGGATAGATTAGGTAGCTGCCCCCCAGTATAGGTTAGATTAGGTAGGTGCCCCCCAGTATAGGTTAGATTAGGTAGCTGCCCCCCAGGATAGATTAGGTAGCTTCCCCCCAGGATAGATTAGGTAGCTGCCCCCCAGGATTAGGTTAGATTAGGTAGCTGCCCCCCAGGATAGATTAGGTAGCTGCCCCCCAGGATAGATTAGGTAGCTGCCCCCCAGGATAGATTAGGTAGCTGCCCCCCAGTATAGGTTAGATTAGGTAGGTGCCCCCAAGGATAGATTAGGTAGCTGCCCCCCATGATAGATTAGGTAGCTGCCCCCCAGGATTAGGTTAGATTAGGTAGCTGCCCCCCAGGATAGATTAGGTAGCTTCCCCTCAGGATAGATTAGGTAGGTGCCCCCCAGTATAGGTTAGATTAGGTAGGTGCCCCCCAGGATAGATTAGGTAGCTGCCCCCCAGGATAGATTGGGTAGCTGCCCCCCAGGATTAGGTTAGATTAGGTAGCTGCCCCCCAGGATAGATTAGGTAGCTGCCCCCCCAGGATAGATTAGGTAGCTGCCCCCCAGGATAGGGCAGGTAGGTAGGTGCCCCGTCCCCATAATGGAGGGGGGGGCCGCAGCCGCGGGGAGGGCAGCCCGACCTCTCCCTCCCTTCCTCTCCCCGGCCCCCCCCCCCCCCCTCAGATGCAGAGTGAGCGGCTCACGGAAGCGCTGTAGGCAGAACTCACCTCCGTCCCTGGTTCCAATCGCCGCTGATCTCCTCTCTGGCTGGCTCTGCATAGATGCTGTTACACACGCAGCTTCCTGTTTAGCCGGAAGCTGCGTGTGTAACAGCATCTATGCAGAGCCAGCCAGAGAGGAGATCAGCGGCGAGTGGAACGCAGGGAGGTGAGTTCTGCCTACAGCGCTTCCGTGAGCCGCTCACTCTGCATCTGAAGGGGGGGGGGGCGAGGAGAGGAAGGGAGGGAGAGGTCGGGCTGCCCTCCCCGCGGCTGCGGCTCCCCCCTACCAGCGCGCACGGGGCGCATGGCCCTCCAAACGGAGATGGGCCCCCCGGGCCCCTCCCCCGCCTCCTCAGGAGCCGGGCCCGGTCGCCAAGGCGACCGCTGCGACCACGGGCCCTACGCCCTTGATTTTGCATGCAGCCTGAATTTGGGACAATTAAGTCAAATGCAGTAGATACTGATTTGAACTGACCAAATGTGTGTCCATTGTAAAATCTTTCCTCTCCCGATTTTATTTTCTGAAATGTATCAACATCTTCAGTACTGGCAGGTGATGTCCCTTGATCCTCCCAAGGACCTGCACCTGACCGGCCGCCCAATACATCTCACGCTCTTATGCGAGATTGCAGTACTTTTTAAGAGTTGCCCCCACTCTCTAGAACTCCCATGCATCACCTATCAGGCTTGCCCCATCCTTCAACACCTAGAAAGTGTTTCTGATGCTGAATATTTAATGTGAAAGTGGATATCATGAATAATTTATTGGGTTCTACTATAAGTCATTACAGTTTGACTTTGCATTTCATTGCATATAGTTTGGGTTTTTTTTTCTTTTTTTACATTTTTTTCATTCCATGTCTCATGCCCAGTGTTTGGAATATGATGCAGAAGTAAAATTACACCTTCTATGGCTTCTTTTCATAATTTGATGGACAATTTATCGGCGCTAAGAAAAGTTTTAAACTTTATTTTGCATCTCTGCATATATATTTTTCTTCCAATATTATGTCTTTTTATCATTCTTGAAGTAATTTGTGTTAAAAGCAGATTGTATTTGCGCAGAAGCTGAAAAACCACTGAAAATTAGTGGTGCTCGCATACCCCGATCCACGGATTCGACAACTGGAAAAAAAAATCCGGAACCTTTGTGATTGGTTTCCGGATTTGACACTGAATTCAAACCGGTTTTTGCCGTGAATGAGTAAATCGCGACTATTCACGACCAGTTATCCAGATTTTCTTTTAACGTTTATAGCAAAGCCCCCATACATGCTACAATCCCCAAAATTGCATGGATTATAAAGGTGATAAGGGGCTACAACTTAAAAAAAAATCAAAAAGGACTTTTAGTTTTTTGAGAAAATGGATTTTAAAGTTAAATCAACACTTGAAATGCGGCTACTAATTGGTAATTATTGTTTTTAAACAGGGAAATACACTTTAAGCCATCGCAGAGGTGATGGTGAGTCCCATGGCACCTGGCGGTGGTGGTACCACTGGAGGAGAATGAGACAAGTGGGCGACGCCACACAAAAAACCCCAGAGAGGTTTTTGTCTGTTTTTTTTTTCCTTGCAGCAATAGCAATGACATGACAGCAGAGTTGTCAGTGGACACTGGCGTTGGGAACGCAGACTTTAGTAGCGAGTCAGGAAGACTAAGCGGTCAGTATGGCAGAAAGGTGGAGAAAGTATGGGCCTGGGGACAGCCTGAATAGAACAGGGGGCTTTTATTGATTTTTCAGTAAAGGAAAAAAAACAATCCAAAAAAATGAATACGGTAATAGAACACGAAAATCAGTGGACAGCGCCGTGGTCTACCTGCACTATGCGCAAACCAAACGTTTGCACGCTAGGAGCACAGTACAATGTCACTGACTTAACTTAGTGACTGAACAACAGTGGCAGTGACTGTCTGCAAGTAGTAACTGAAGATTATCACTGGCTAATGAGCTGAATATAAGTGATCAGTGATATAGTAAAATAAAATAATAAAGAGCACAAACAGTAGTGGACAGTTGTCTCAGTTGTCTGCATGCACTATGCGCACAGCAAACTAACAGCCAGGCTGCACACTAGACTAGTACCACACAGTAGAAGGTCACACAGTAAACTTAGTGACTGACCAGTGACAGTAACTGCAACTAACTGAAGTTGGTCGCTGGCTGGCTGGCTCAGCTAGCTAACAAGTATACAGCACAGCAGTATAAGCTGTCTGAACCTGCCTGCCTGCACTAAGCACAGTAATCAGTAGTACACTCTCTCACTATGACTACACTCACTGACTACAGCTAACTGAAGTATAAACTCACTAACAGGCTAGCTAACTAAAAACAACTAGCAAGTACAGTATCAGAGCAATGTAAGGACTGAAAACGCTATGTTTTTTACTATAAAGCGTGCTTGCTGAAGTAACAATGGCCTGGAGATGATCCTCTCAGTGCCACAGTCTAACAAGGATGGAGCTTTTCATCATGGCCACCGCTTTATATACAGGAGGGGAGAGCATAGCCTCCCCTCCTATGAATGGTTGCTAGGGCCTGGCTGGGGGCCTCTGATTGGCCCAGGGAAGTCATTTCCGCTAATCACGACCTAACCACGGCTTTCCGCCGCGTTCATGATCATCAATGCATTCCGGATACACCAAATCGCGGCCTGTCCTAGCCGTGTTCCGTGGTTCAATTTCAATCCACGGGTCCGGATTTCGAAGCCGAATAGTCGAAAAATGCGTGTGAATCACGGGTAATCTGTGATCACGAGTTCTTGGTGAGCACCACTACTGAAAACTTTAGCAGATGGTGAACCAGCAGTGGTAAAGTTGCAAAATACCACCCAAGTGCCCTCTACAGATTACTCCCTTCTTTTTTGACTCTCTATTACAATTAACGTGTACTGAAAATTCAGACAAGGTAGATGCAGAAATCAAATTTCACCTTTATAAATAGGTTAACCCTTGTACTGTAATAGGCACTGCAGTGTGAGCGTTGTAATAAGAATTTCAATTTGCTGCAACAACTTGATTATTTAAAGAGGAACTCCAGTGAAAATAATATAATAAAACAAGTGCTTAATTTTTTACAATAATGATGTATAAATGATTTAGTCAGTGTTTGTCCATTGTAAAATCTTTTAAATCCCTGATTTACATTCTGACATTTAGTACATGGTGACATTTTAACTGTTGGCAGGTGATGTAGCTGCTGTATGCTTTTTTGGCAGTTGAAAACAGCTGTAAACAGCTATTTTCCACAATGCAACAAGGTTCACAGACAGGAAACTGCCAGGAGTACGTACTCAAGAGTTTCTTGTGGGATGGGTTTCACCACAATATCGGCCATACAGCGCCCGCTGGTGGTCTGTTTGTGAAAGGGAATAGATTTCTCATGTAAAAGGGGTATCAGCTACTGATTGGGATAAAGTTCAATTCTCGGTCAGAGTTTATCTTTAAGTGAGCACTCAGTGTGTACTCTAAACATGGTTGCCATGGTGTTAAGTAACTGGCACTTGCAATTATTTGCAGTTTTAAAAATTCAAATTTGGAACTCCGTTTTAAAAGACTAAACTGAAAAGCAAATAATTATTTAATAATGTGAAAGTATAAAATAATATGTGCAGCACTGGTATGTTTATGCCAATGAGCATACTCAGCACAGCAATCTCTACTAAAAAAAATAAACAAAAAAAGGTACAATTTACTGGACATTACTAAGAATTATATAAAAATACAGCTGGCATTTCTAAGTTAAGTTTGAGCTGCAGGTGGCGTTGTTGTTCTCCTTTTCAAAGTACTTTGTTGGACTACAGCTAAGACTTTGAAACTTTCTCAAATACTGACAAATGCTTTAAAATCAATCAGTCATGGCTAAAAATACAGACTGTGATCTGCTTATTGCTAGGAACTCACCTGGAGGTTCCCGCAAAGCGACCGCTCCTGACGAGAGTCGCGTCGGGTCCTCCACTTCCGCATGTCGATGGCCGTCCTCCGCTGGTGATGCGTGCACTGGGGATTGCTCTGGTGGGCGGATGTCTCGCTCCTCTCGGCCGCAGTATGGTCTGAGGCAGCGACAAAGGTAGTGTCAGCTGACAGTATAGTCAGCTGACGGGTTTATTTAATAAATCTAAATGAATGAATGCTGGCCCTGGCCGGGATTGAACCCTGGTCTCTCACATCAGAGGCGATGCCCTTAACCAGTATGCTATAGCTAACACACAGTCAAGAGGTTTTGTTGGTCAGCTGAGTGGTTAGTCAGCTAACATGTATTGCTCCAGAAAAAAGTGTAAAAGTTCCTTGCGCTCCCAAACCAGATCTCACAGATACTCCTCTTTGATTCTCTACACTTGTGCCGCTCAATGTAGGGTTCAGTGAAATGGATCTATATAAAAATAGAGCGCTCCATAGTGCATTTATCAAAGGGCAATTTTTATTGGACAAGTAAAAATATAATCACAAACATCAATGACACAATCGCTTGTCATCTGATGAAGGCGCAGCGCGCCGAAACGCGTAATGACGTCAGACGCACACTAACAGCAAGCCACGCCCACCTGGAAGCGAGACGGCAGCCCAAGTCAACGGAGATCGCGCTGCTGGCCACAGCGCGTTGCCATCCACCACCCGGTGTTTAAGCGGCTGGCTTACCGCTGACAAGCGATTGTGTCATTGATGTTTGTGAGTTTATTTTTACTTGTCCAATAAAAATTGCCCTTTGATAAATGCACTATGGAGCGCTCTATTTTCATATAGATCCATAACATGTATTGCTACCTGTGTCAGTTGATCTCTTCAGCTGACACTTAAAGGAAAACTTAAGTGAGCGGGGCTGCGAGGGCACCGATCAGCTGCTGGGGGCTGAGGTGAGCCCCAGGTGAGTAAATCTAATTTTTTATAGTTCACTTAAGTTTTCCTTTAAACAGGAATATTGCCTGCGTGTGATTGTCTGCTGTGTGCATGTGGTCGACCACTGATAGGTTGCATGAAGTATTTAAACCTGCTGAGTGCTTCCTGTCATTGCCCATGATAGCTTTGGCTGTGTGCTTCTGCTGGGTGTGATTTACTGCTTATTGTTTACCTGTGGAGAAAAAGAAAAATCGAGGCACTGTGATAGCAAAAATAAGGTACCTTTAATCCACGGTGTGACAGACAGCGGGGTACACAGTGGCGGTGAGGGGATGCCTGACAGCTGTTTCGCTAAGAAAGCTTCTTCAGAGGCAGATATAAGGAACAAGGAAGCCCATTAACTCCAATTTCCTCAACATGCAGTTCACAGGTGTGGTGGCCAATCCCACCTTATGTTTCTTGGATCTGGAGCTGTATGTTGAGGATGGTCTCGTCCTTACTAGAGGTCATAGGAAAGACACCGCCACCAATTCTGTGCTCCTCCAGTCGAGCTTCCATCCACCACATACGATCCAGGCTAACCCCTATGGATAGTTTGTCAGGCTCAAACGCAATAACCACAAAAGGGAGGATTTTGTACTCCAGAGTAAGGATCTGGCAGTTAGACTGTCCATGAGGGGATATGACATGGAGGATCTAAACAGAGCCTTTCGAAGGGCAGATACCCTAAGCAGAGAAAACCTGATGACCAATAGAAAGAGAGCAAGAAATCGCCAGGAATCCAGGAATCAACCCTTTACATGTGTATTCGATTATTCTCCAATGGCAGGAAGAATTAAATCCATAGTTCAGAAACATTGGTGTGAATTCCAAAACAATATTGGCACATGTATGGTTGCTAATCACAAACCTATGGTATCTTTCAGGAGAGCGCCAACCATTGGAGATAAAATCACTAATAGCGAGTTCAGATCGGTGGATGAGCGGAATTGGTTGCAAAAACACATTCCAATTGGCAATTTTAGATGCGGAAATTGCAACCACTGTTCTCAATTTAAAACTGGAAAAAGCGTACAACTTGGCGCAAGGATTATCTATTTTAGACAGTTCTTGCATTGCCGCTCTAAAAACACTGTGTATGCAATCATCTGCTCATGCAACCGCTTTTATATAGGACAGACCACCCGTATGATCTGCACCCGCTTTCAGGAACATATAAATTCAATCTAGACGGGTGTGGGTGCGGGGAGGTTTATCCTGCATATGCGAGAATGTCATAATGGAAATCCCAATTCTTTACAATGTTTAGGTCTAAAAGAGAGATCTCCATACCTCATAGGGGAGGAAATCATGAACAGATGTTACTGCAACAGGAAGCCAGATTCATTTCTGAAACAGGGGCTTGTGGTCCCCTAGGATTGAATGAGAGAAATGAACTTCACTGCTTTCTCTCTAAATACTAGTGTTTTGCAACTTGTCTCTCGTTATTTATCAATGGTAACTTAGCTATCTCTATGTAAATGTAATTTGTAGTAACCTCTTATTGTTTATGGTGCGCTTTGTACGATTGTGTCCCCTTGTGTACACTGGCATATTGTTGATGATCACCATGGTAACACATCCCCGCTAGTGCAGCCAATGACGGGCGGGCAGTGACGCCAGATCCGGCTAGTGACGACGCGCAATACGCGGGGAGACCCGCTGCTCACCTATTGGTTAGAGTAAGCGCATATGTCACTTCCGGTGGGCGGAGCCTAAATGCCGGAACGTCGCGGCGGCGATTTGTGGGCCGTTTACCCTGCCAAAATGGCGGTGAGTGAAACTATTTAAAGCCAGTTGTCACTTGGGCTTCCTTGTTCCTTATATCTGCCTCTGAAGAAGCTTTCTTAGCGAAACAGCTGTCAGGCATCCCCTCACCCCCACTGTGTACCCCGCTGTCTGTCACACCGTGGATTAAAGGTACCTTATTTTTGCTATCACAGTGCCTCGATTTTTCTTTTTCTCCGCATGCAATGTATGTTTCTGAGAGCACGTTTTAGCATACTGTACAGGATCCGGTGCACCCAATGTTTTTTGCCCACATCTAGTGCCAGTCTCCTCCTCTTCACATTGCATTTTTTATTGTTTACCTGTGAAGCGACTTCTGCCTGGTATCTGACTACTCTCTGCCTGTCGCCTGAACCGACCTTCTCCCTGACTATTCTCTGATCTCTGCCTGGACCGACCTAAGATTACCTGACCTTGATTTCGCCTGCTCCTTGTGTACCTCGATACTTCTGATTGTACGTGTATGACCTCAGATTGTTACTGGACTCTGCTTATCTCCTGTTAGGTTCTGGTGAGTTACATAGTTCACTCTATGTTCAGCTCCTATACCTTGCACCTACAAGGCCTGGATGTAACCGAAGTCGGGCAGGTGTTGTTTCCTCACCTCCCGTTCAAGCGGAGACGCTCCACATAGTGTGAAGAAGGTGGTGTTAGATTGGGGCATAGGAGCTGAGCTGTGAGCTGATAACTTGCCAAGCCTGACATTACACTTATTAGTTAGGCACACACAATGAATGGCCTTGATTAAAAAGCCTGTATATACTACAACTAATCATACTGTAGCGATTTTTTAGCATATTTATTTCATCGTATACTTTAATATCTCACACACACACACACGGTCAAAATTGTTGGCACCCTAGAAATTTTTCAAGAAAATCAAGTATTTCTCACAGAAACACTGTTTATTCACTTTGTGTTTATTGGAACAAAGCAAAGAAAGGGAGATAAAAAAGCTAAAAATGGGCTGGACTATTACTGGCACTCTTTCAAAATTGGATTGTTTCAAGCATGTGATGCTCCTTTAAACTCACCTGGGGGTTACTTGGTCTTTGCATTGTGTGTCTGTGTGTGCCACACTAAGTACAGACCACAGAAAGAGGAGAATAGAACTGTCTGAGGACTTGAGAACCAAAATTGTGGAAAAAGATCAACAATCTCCAGTTTACAAGTCCATCTCCAGCGATCTAGATTTGCATTTGTCTACAGTGCACAACTTTGCCAGGAAGTTTGCCACCCCTGGCACTGTAGCTAATCTCCCTGGGCTTGGATGGAAGACAAAAATTGATGAAAGATTACAACGCAGGATAGTCTGGATGGTGGATAAGCAGCCCCGAATAAGTTCCAAAGAAATTCAAGCTGTCCTGCAGGCTCACGGAGCATCAATGTCAGGGCAAACTATCAGTCGACATTTAAATAAAATAAAATACTGTGACAGGAGACCCAGGAGGACCCCACTCCTGACTCAGAGACATAGAAAAGCAAGACTACAGTTTGCCAAAATGTACTTGAGTAAGCCAAAATCCTTCTGGGAAAACGTCTTGTGAACAGATGAAACCAAGATAGAGCTTGTTCGTAAAATATATAATTCTACTATTAACCAAAAATGGAATGAGGCCTACAAAGTATAGAACACAGTACCTACATTGGAGGTTCAATTATATTTTTGGGTTTTTATTTTTGCTGCCTCTGGCACTGGGTGCCTTAGATTTCATGATGCCTTGCACAGGATTACCAAAGGATTTTGGGTCGCACTGTACAGCTCAGTATCAGAAAGCTTGGTTTTCATCCGGGATCTTGGGTCTTCCAGAAGGACAATAACCCCATGGGGTTGATTCACGGAGCTCCAAAAAGAAGGTGAAAAAGTAGAAGAAAAAAAGTGAACGATATAAGGGCATATGTCACATATTTGAACATATATAAGGTTGGCTTTAAAACTGCTGATTGGTACATTAGAAGTTAATAGTCTTTCACAATGCAACATGCAAAGTGTAGAAGGACCCTAAGGGCTAGGTCACAGTGCTCAGTTGTGTTGCAGAGTAATGCTGCATGTCAACTCTCTGCCCATACAGTTCTATGGGCCTGTTCACAGTACTGCGTGCCATGATTAAATCTTAATAATTAATCAGGGATATACCAAAGACACGGAAGATCAAAAATTGAAAAATACTTTTTTTTTTATTTGCAAAAAGGTGCAGAAATATGTACACAAAATCTTTAATCACGTAAAAAGTGCTTATAAATGATTGAAAAAAAGGCAACAACATCAATTTGTTTCGGGTTAGTAACCCTTCTTCAGGCCTTTAAATATAGTGAACATCTGCACAGTTGGAATACAAGGTAGAAACTCATCTGGTCAAATATAAAGCCAGGGCAGACCACCACAAGATCAAACAAAGAGCCGCATGGAGACCGGACATCCAAACAGGGTGGTTGTTTTGCTTCTCCCAAATACACTAACCCATGGTTAAATCTTGGCCATGTTGGCCACATGCTTGTTTCACAAGTGTGATGCAGACACTACTGCAGTCAAAAAAAAAATTTTTTTAGCTTCATGGAGCTGCTGCCCTCTGATGGAGTAAGAGTGAAAATCACATTTTCATTCAGCCTAGCTCCTCATGCTCAAACAAAATAAATCACTTGGTGTGCCTTAGCAATACGACACACACAGTGACATGTTCCAGAAACTTGTTACCGCTCCAAATCTCCGTGTGTAGCAGTACCAGATGCAATTGCTAATAACTACAGATAGTCATTGAGGTGCTAAATTTTTAATTTTATGCACATTTATGTAGCATAGAATTTGACAAAAATGAACATCTGCTGCTTTTAAGCAGTCCAGTTCTAAGCTGCATAATGTTGCATAAAATTAACATGCCATTCCATGGAGGGAAAAGTTAGGATTGCACCGTACTGAGCTAAAATGAAAGGACTGTAGTTTTGCTCTGTGCTGTTCATGGCAGCATTCAGATTTTATTACCCCACAAGGTACTCCACCCAGGCCCGGATTTACATCACAGGAGCCTATAGGCACAGGTGTACTGGCACCCTAGACTTGCCCTCCACGAACCTACAAACAACCGCTGAACCGCACCATAAGTGTGCTGTCTGGTCCATCTGTCTCTTCTCCCTTACTTCCCTTGCCCGTTATAGGTAGCTACAGGTGTCCCTTAGCATTAGGTAGCCAGAGCTATTCTCAGTAGTACGTAGCTAGAGGTACCCCAAAGTATTGGGTAGGTAGAGATGCCCCCTTCTGAAGGGAGATCTGGTAAGAGGACCCGGCTGAGTAACCCCTCATTTACACTCCGCTCGGTACTCTGTATAGGCAAGGCAGGAGGGAGGCACTTCAGGAGGGAAGTGAGCTGCATTTCCATCCTCAGGCGCCTGTAGGCACATGCCTACCATGCCTTATGGTAAATCCGGCCCTGACTCCACCATAATGCCCAAAGTAGTCTGCAATTTTGCATTGTTACCATATAATTTCAGACAGTTCTCATTTATGAATGATTTCAGTTGGTTATAGTTAACATTATTGCCTTTGGAATAATATTACTTTATTAGTTTAAGTCACACTTTGACGTTTTCAGCTAGACAGTTAATGGGCAACTCCGACTTTAATTGAATTTATATTACAGGGTTAAGTTAGGGCCATCAGGCTACTTCCCACCAAAGGACTGTGTTTTATAAGAAAGTTGCTAATGAAATGGAAATGCTAATGTAGGTGATATTTATGGCGGTAATGCTGTTATTCATGTCAGTGATTTTTACACTACATTAGTAAAACTGATGTTACTAATATATCAGATTATGGTGGGACTGGTGACACTAAGCATTGACATGGGCACAAAGCTAAAGCTTCTGTGAGAAATTGGGTGCATGTATTAAATCAATACATAATAAACTCATTAATGTCACAGAGAACATGATGAAAGAAGGTAATGTATTATCTGCATTGTGAAACTAAAAATGTCACATTAACAGTAAAATACTGAAATTAAATTTGTCTCTCTGAATGAATACTGTAACCTCAAGCTAGCAGTGAGATCTTCCGCTCTGAGACCCCCTACTGACAGTACAATATGTGCTCACCCGCAAGCTCCCCCTCTGCCCTACTTCTTTTTATTTATTGTATTCATTTTCAAAGAGCAAAGCAGTTGACTACAGTAAAGTAATACAACATGCTTCTTCCATTCACTGCAGTACAGTACCGCACATTGATTTGAATGCACCTTATTGAAAGAGTCTTTCATGTCTCCATGTATTTACCTGCAATAGAGAATGAAGATAATAAAATGGAGTGCTACTGGTATGACCACAAGAGGTGGTCAACGAGATTAAAATCAGACTTCATGTGGGATTATGAAAATTTACACAGCTTGAAAATGGACCAATAGAATCCCACCTACATGGAATCTGACTGGATAATTTTCAAGCTTCACAAATTTGCATATAAAATCATCAACTCAGAATTATTAGTATCTCATTCACCATCCCTAGTACAATGCCTTAAACCAGGCAGCAGGTTCTTTAGGCGCATGCTTCCTCACACCCAAACCTATTTGTAAAGGGTGTTTGGTTTGGCCACTCTATAACTATTATCAACTGACAATGGGACCGATAAGTGTTCTCTACTGTAGGCATACTTCCACCTTTTGATTTCTTGCAGATGTCTTTTTGACATATTTAGTTCAATGCAGTAATACCTTCTGTTTTGCTATTCTATCCTTACATTAATATTGTGTTTCATTGTCTATATGCTATATGTCTATTGTCTATATGCTGTAATGCATTGAACTATGAACAAATTGTCTGTACTAAGCTATATAATGAATCTGAAATAAAAGTATGTTAAAAAAACATATGGTGTTATCAACAGGCAGCCAGGGCTAGCAGCATTCACCAGGACACTTGAAGCTAAATCAGAAGTTATTTGAGAAGGTTGATGGCAGGGGATAGTTTTAACGTTACCAGTTATGCAAGCAGCATAAGTGATGCACTCTCTACGTAAATTGCAGTAAACCTAACCTGTGCTATCTGCATATAAGTTTACCCTCCTTTTGTTAATCTATCCATTAGTTACATATAGCAAAATCTGCTGGGTAAATTGGAGTATAATAATGCAGGAACTTGTTGGTTATTCTTAGCCAATTCACATTGTCTCCCTAAATTATTTATATGAATTATGCAAGATTTGTGATAGAATTTGTTTTCCATAGAGTAAAACCTGTTTATTTTCAAAATGTAGAATTGTTAACTTCTTCATAATGGCCCAGTGGAGACTATTCATTTCAGTATTACAATGAGCTTTTACATTTATCCTGAAAATGGTTTCTCAGTGTTTTACCAGTCCTTCTAAAGCCTGGTACGCACTTTAAATTATGACTGTTCAATCACTGACCAATTATACCTCATCCATGTAGTATGAGGGTCAACAGATATTGAATACTATGAGGATGAGCAGAATGTGTAGGTCAACCCTCAGGCCTCGTTCAGACTATACGCGCTGCCGTCCGCATTTTGGCAGCGCGTATAGTGTGCGACACGCAAGAACGGTAGAAGGGCATAGACAGCCCTTCTACCGTTCCCATCATATGCGCTGCGTGGCAGCGCGATTGCGCTATCGCGTGCTGCACGCATTTTTGGGAATCGCAGCGCAGATCCCATTCATTGTAATGAATGGGATCTGCAGCGCAGCGCATAGGAGCGCAGATGGCGTGCGATCGGACGCGTTGCGTTCCAATCGCACAGCCATCTGCGCTAAATGATGTGAACGAGGCCTTATGCTACCTGGAGGTGGTTAAATTGGTCAGTGATTGGCAAATAATAATTGAAAGTGTGTACCAGGCCTGCATATATGACTTCTCTTGGAGATTTCAAATTCTTAAATTAATGTTAAAGCCTATCTAAACTAAAACGGATGTATGGGAGGGTAGCAACTGGCCTAGTGCTCTGTAATTCAGCACTGCCCCATGTTGCTTACAACCATACAATGTGTTTCTGTAGGTGTGGAAAGTGAGGCCTTTTCTTTACCACACCAGTGGCTGTATAACTGGCTGTTGTCATAACCAAGACCAATGCAACTCTTATTAATGGCTCATGCTCCGGTCTTGGATGTTATATCGTTTAAAGGGCCACTATCATTAACATGTCTCATGAAACCTACTGTATATACTCAACTATAAGTCTTGATATTTAGGTCTGACTTACTAAATAAAAGTATAGATGTCAACTTATACATGAGCCATGAGCAACACTGAGTAATGTGTGTACTAATAGTGACTTTCCCATTTTAAGCAATTTACCCTGTGGTAACTGAGACGTTTTTGATAAAGGAAATGGCAAGAAAACACAGGTCTGAAAGTCGTGGCCACAACAATTAACAAGGAAATTGGCAGGGGGAGGAGTGGGAGTGAATAATTGCTGCACTTGGGGGCCTGGAGGAGTTATTGGCTGCACTTAAAGGCGTGTACACACGCTGGATTACTGCAAACGACGGGTCAACAGACCCGCCCGCGGGGTGGCCGTTCTGCCGACAGTTTGCTAGTGTGTACAGTCTGTCGGCAGGCTGATAAGGCTGGTTTTGACAGATCCACTCTGATGACCCGTTGTTTGCAGTAATCTGGCGTGTGTACGCGCCTTCAGGAACAGGAAGGGTTAATGGATGCAATACTGTATGCAGTGCAGACATTAACCCCTCCTGCTCCCTAAGTGCAGCTGTTAATACCTTTTGTTCCCTTAGTGCATCCATTAACTTTGCTGAGTAGACTTATACTTGAGTCAATAAAAAATTCCAGTCAAATATTGAAGTCAACATATACACGAGGTCGACTTATATTCAAGGATATAAAGTATGTAGAAATATTCCCCACAAATACCAGACAAATCGTTCAAGTGTCACTGGAGTGAAAATAAACTTATGAGATAAGGATTTGTGTGTGTAGTACAGTTAAGAAATAGAACATTAGTAGCACAGATATGAGTCTCATATTGTTTCCAGTACAGGAAGAGTTAAACTTCACTTGTTATCTATGCAAAAGAGCGTCTGTGAGCTCCCCGACTAATTTAGTCATAGAACAATGCTATTTTCTGAAGTCCTTATCTCAACCTGTCTCTCACTGTTTCTTGTTTATTTAAGGTTTTTTTGCCAGGAAGTTCATTAGCTCTGCTCTGTTTCAGCATTTAAAATACAGAGTGTAATTTGTAAACTGCAAATATTAGAGAATGATGCAATGTTATAGAAAAAAGCTACATATATAACTGAAAATAAAAATATGAGACTCTTTTCTTTGCTACAAATGTTCTATTAATTATCCGTTCTACACATACAATTCATTATATCATAAGTTCAGTGTCACTATTACAATGGCAAATAATAATACCTGATTGTCCTCTTTTTCCACATATTGATGTGTCAGGAATAGTTGTTAGGTGTTGGTGCTGGACTGAACCATTTAAATCCCCAGACCCATCCCTGTCTCACTATGTTGGCTCTCTGACACATACACACACTTTACTTCACTGGCTGAACGTCATTCACTATTTCAATGAGCATTAGAGGTCGATTAACCTGTTTACTTCGCCCTCTCACTGATCACTGTTTTTCTACGTTGCCCACTTGTCTGCCCAACAGACACTCATTCCATTTTAGAGCTGTCCTAGAGATGAAAAAAAAAACGCTTCAGACAGGAGGTAATACAAATGTAAATGTTTGAGGTACAGATGATTGCATTGCAAATACTTCTCATCAGTGTGAGAAATCAGTCATGTTTGGATGAGAAGCAGGTAGGGGTATTCTATGCAAAAGTGTATATATTTCATCAATTGAACATGGTTATGTGGATAGTTTTGGTATTGTAGCTAGTATATGCATACTAGATCGAACGTGGCAAGAAAGCATCATTTACTGGGAATCAGGAGAGCTAGAAAGATGCTGGGTGTGAAGAGGGGAGCTTTACATAGTTCAGTCCAGTAACGCTGGTCAGCAGAAGACTGAAAATGTGGAAAAAGTTTATTTAAATAGAGAATTCAGTATCATCAAGCATTAGAAATCTGTCTGTTATATTGTCAGGATTCTTTCCTTACACTATATAGGAATTACATAATTATTGGTAGATGTCCTATAGTGTGAAATTGAGTTCAAAGCCTGTGTAGTTAAGAAAACTTGACAATGGGGTTGATGCACAGAGCAGTGGGAATATTGCTGTGCATAGATGTTGCATGGCAATATTACCGTTACTACCACCAGCAATGTACTGTGAGTTACGATATTAGGCCCCATTTACACTTAAAGGGACTCCGAGCTCTGAAAAAAAAGGAAAGTTGTACTCACCAGGGGCTTTTTCCAGCCCAGTGCTGGTCGGGAGGTCCCACGCCGGCGTCCTGGCTCCTCTCCTTCTCCCCGCTCCGGAATGGCTGGCAGGCTGCAGCCCGGGCGACACTCTCCCGAGTGTCGGGCTGCTTCTTCCGCATATGACGCGGATTACGTCACACGCCGGCCGCCTCGCGTCATCACGGCGGCCGGCGTGAAAGTACTGCGCATGCGCGCTTTGTTCGCGCATGCGCAGTACTTTCACGCCGGCCGCCGTGATGACGCGAGGCGGCCGGCGTGTGACGTAATCCGCGTCATATGCGGAAGAAGCAGCCCGACACTCGGGAGAGTGTCGCCCGGGCTGCGGCCTGCCAGCCATTCCGGAGCGGGCAGAAGGAGAGGAGCCAGGAAGCCGGCGTGGGACCTCCCGACCAGCACTGGGCTGGAAAAAGCCCCTGGTGAGTACAACTTTCCTTTTTTTTCAGAGCTCGGAGTCCCTTTAATCAGTTCGTACACACTTTTTTTTTCTTCACCATAGCAGTGCATTATGAAAAATATTTCATTTAAAACACATATAGTGTGAATTGAGCCATTGGGAAACATGGGCATTACTTTGAAAATCAGTTGTCCTTTCAGTTATAACAGAGAGCAACTCATTAAAGGACAACTGTTGCAAAAAAAGTAGGTAGTTAAAATCTAACAAAACCGAGTCACCGACAGGTTTTGAACCAGTCCATCTCTCCATGGGGGATTCTCAGGGTTTTCTTTCTTTTCAACAGCATTTCCTGAACAGCAGTTGCAAAGTCTGACAAAATAGTTGGCAGGTGAGTAGGGAGGCTGGCTGGTATCTTACTATTTTGGCACTTAAACTGCTGTTCAGGAAATGCTGTTGAAAACAAAACCCTATAAATCCCCCATGAAGAGATGGACTGGCCCAAAACCTTTCGGTTCTCTCAGATTTTAACTGTCTACTTTTTTTTGCGATAGTGGTCCTTTAAAGAGGAACTCCAGTGAAAATAATGTAATAAAAAAGTGCTTAATTTTTACAATAATTATGTATAAATGATTTCGTCAGTGTTTGCTCATTGTAAAATCTTTTAAATCCCTGATTTACATTCTGACCTTTATTACATGGTGACATTTTTACTGTGGGCAGATGATGTAGCTGCTGCATGCTTTTTTTGGCAGTTTGAAACAGCTGTAAATAGCCATTTCCCACAATGCAACAAGGTTCACAAACAGGAAACTGCCAGGAGTACCACGGTCCTCAGAGTTTCTTGTGGGAGGGGTTTCACCACAATATCAGTCATACAGCACCCCCTGATGGTCTGTTTGTAAAAAGGAAAAGATTTCTCATGTAAAAGGGGGTATCAGCTACTGGTTGGGATAAAGTTCAATTCTTGGTCGGAGTTTCTCTTTAAGTGTGAATGGTGCCTTAGATGGTCCTGCTCTTGTCCAACTCCGGTAACACCCACAACCTCCAGGGATACACATGAACCAGCAGTATAAGGCTAAGCAATTTTATTGGATTTGAAGACCCAGTAATAAAGATGAAATTAAAGGACATCCGAGGTGAAAATAAACTGATGAGAAAAACAATTATATCCATCCTCAATTTCCTAAACATAACTTTTTTTTTTTATATCCCACAGTTTTATTTCATATTTAAATCTAGTTTTTAAGTTTCTATTGTTTCATTGTCTCTGCTCAATGACACCTTCATTGAAGTATGCTAGAGCTCAAATCCATGAGTTATTGACCCTTTTTATCTCTTTCCTGCTCCAGGAAGTCATTTACTGACAGGAAAATATTTTATGGCTGTAATTACTTATCAGTGAGGGTTATACTATAGTCTGACCCGGACAGAAACGGTCACTTCCATACCTGATTTTTAACTCTTTCAGGCAAAGGGGGGAAAAAGGACCACAGCCTAGTTATTTGTGTGTTTGGCACTATACATACACAAGTCTATCTCATCATGTCACATGTCACCTCGGTTGTCCTTTAACAATTTACCTTCTAGCAATATGTTCCAACAGATAGGTCTAAGGATTCCTCTTGTGGTGTGTTCTGTCCATTGCGGTGGAACCGCAAACGGACAGTTCTGGCTTGTCAGCCTGCATTTCGTTGTGCATTCGCAATGAGTCACATTGTCATTTGCAATTGCTCTGCAGTTCTGGGCAGCTCAGGATGCTGTCATCATTCCACCAATGGCTTACTACAGCTGAGCTGCAGCCAGATAGCCCTGGATTTCCTGCATGCATGTTGTTGCATAGTACTGCATGCATTTGTTATGATAGTCTTTCAGCTAGCAAATGGTAATCAAGCCAGCTCAGGATTGAATGATTACCATTCAGCTGTGTGGAGATTTGCATGCTTGCATCCATAGGCTGATGCCAGCATAAAAGTCTGCCTCCCCTTTTAGACCTCGCCCATCATAGCGTTCAGCTCTCTGAGTTGTTGTTGGGTCTATGCTGTGAAAGTTGTTATTGTAAATGTATAATGCGTTGCTCTGTATTGTCATGTCTACTGGATGTTTGCTGACCTGCCGGGGCTCAGTGAAATCCTTCTGATCCTGATAGTTAGATTCTGCCAGCACCACGTTGATGACTGGTAGTATTCCTTCTAGCCTTGTTCTTAAAGACGAACTATAGCAGCGGTTGCCATTAGTTTGCTCCTACCTGTTAGTCTTGTCTATCTCAGTGTGAAGGTCGCCGTCGCTGAAACAGTGACTAGATTGGCTGAACATTCCGTCTGTCTGTCTGCTGTCTGTCTTGTTAATCACCATCACTTGTGCTTAGCTAGTTCTTGATAAATATATATGCAGACTTGCTAATATATATTTATCCATTAGCTGAGTCGTTTGTTATTTTCTTTATTCGAGTTACGGAGATTTCTCAGTTACTGTGTTAGCTAGTCAGTTTAGCAAGTTTCGGTAGGTTGCGCTTATCGTGACCACCCGTGCTTAGCTAGCATAGTTGTGTTGCTATTAGTTACGTTCTTTCCTGTAGTCTTGTCTGTGTGGATGTTTGCTGGTGACTTTCGTTAGCCTGCTTGCTCTGCTTCTGTGGACGTGACTGTGAGCTGCGGTTGCTACTAGTTACACTCCAATCTATAGTACTGTCTTGTACCTGTCTGAGTGCTTGCTATCGCAAGAGCAGCGCAACATTGCGCTGCCATTGCGTCTTATTTGTAGCCATATCAGAAGCCCAGAGCTGCAGTTGCTCTGGGCAGCCTGTGTAGCCTCTTCCATTATCCAGCTCTTGGCCTTGTTGTGCTGGGTGGTCAGAAAGTATGACCCCCCCCCAGCATTACAATAGGTCATAGCATCTGAACTCAGTTATGGCAATAATGGCATATCAAGAGTTGCCTGCAAAGGAATGCAATAGAGAATGACACATCCAAAGTCTCTGGAAAGGGTTTGCCCCAAAGAAGCACCAGAAAATCCAGAGATGTCAAATCCCCAAATCACAGTAGATCATTAAATGCACTCTAAATTACACAATTATAAACAGTCTGCTATAATCAAACTCCAATAAACATTTAAGCTAATTTGCCTTAACACTGGCCAATGTTAGTCTAATCAGCATGCCAGCAGTTGGAGCTCATGTATAAAACAGCATTTGTAATCCACAAGGAGCTTCACCCAGGAGAACAGCAGAAGGAAGGGGACACAAGCTATGAATTATCCTCTTCTGATAGGCCTAGATACCTCAGAGCAGATTGTAAGGCCAATATGACAGTTTTGTCTTTAGGGAAGTAGACAGGCGGCACCTTTACTGTCTTACTGGTTGTGGACCAGCTTGTGCGCGCAAATTTAATTTGGGGTTTCCAGGTCCTGGGCCCCGTATGCAAGTCATTGTTTTATATTACTTTTTAAGGCTTTTGCCGGCATCTTTTAATAAATGGTTTACACTTAGAGCTACCGTTTGTTTGTTATGTTTTATATCGGCTTTTCTGGATATTACATCTGCTTGGAATGAGGGAGTGATGGTCGCACGGACTCTTGGCACATCCTGGCTCCAATTTTCACCAGTGAATGCGAGACATACAACCTTATAATGTGGGTTGTTGGTAGCTGGTAAGCCTCTCTTACTTTGTTTGGGTTTTGGTTAACCACGAGACTATATAAAGATGTACTATCACAGTGGTGAAGCCTTTTAGACTGTTTACAGTACTTTATGATCTGCGCTAACTTTTTATACTATTATCTTGTGGCCTGTGGACGTTGTCATTTTCTCAGCTGCGATCACTTGTTGCATTCGCTTGGCGCTGAAAAAGTGCTTTTGTAAACTATGCAAACTATTCAGCAATTAACTGTTTCAGAGCTGATTTCATACAACCACATATCCAGTAATATGATAACACAGGGAATATACTTTGTACAAGTAATGAATAGCCATGTTGGCAGGATAGTTACAGAAGCATTCACACTGCAGCATTGTGATCACAAAAAGCAATGTATGTAGGATTTTAGGAGTGATCATAAAGCATTGCTGAAAGAAACCCTGAAAACTTGCTAATGCTTTAGGATTGTGACTTTTTGCCAATTTTAGCTACTAACCTTCCCTTCCTCTTATACAGGGAACTATACTTCAGATCAGGTGTTTTTGTGGCTACGCTGGTTATGGGTATGAAGATATTGATGGCCACACTTGATTTATGGCCCTTATGAGATGGGCCCCAAGGCCATGAAGGGCATCAAGGGGAGGCAAGTGAGGGGGTGTGAACATTGGGTTATCGTATGAATTGTGGTTATGCCATTGTGGACTGCCATTTTCACTTTAACAGCTTTTTCCTGACTGGAATTGTTTTAGGTTTCCTGGTATATTGTGTACATGTCTCTCTTTTGTAGCATACATTTAATATGGGCTATGGAATATAGCGTATATGTTCATGGATCATGTCTTGTGTGAAAAGCAGATTGTCTTACTCAGCCCTCATGGTTAATGAATCTCTCGATTAGAATGTTGTGGTGTGGGTTGATGTTCAAAAATCATTAAGTGCATGTTTTGATTACAGAGATAAAATAAATGTATCTCATCCAGTCTACTGGGATCAGCATACTGTAATTGCACAATTAGAGCATTCTTTTTCTTCACAGGAATCTTGGTTAAAGAAGCACCAGCAAAAAAAAAAGGAAACAGATGCTGATAGAATTGCATACCTGACTTGCAGCTTGACCATGCCAGCCATTGCTAGTGATAATTGGGGAGCACTCAGGTGTGATGACAGTCTGCTGTACCTGTCAGACATTTTACAGCAATTAACTCATTAAGACAGTCATGCTGAACTCAAGTGGAACAGAATGCTAATTACTTAGAATGTGTCCATATTATGCTTTGTACAGAGCCATGGATGATGACAGAGCTATGTCGGTTATGTAAAAATTATATATTGACAACATTAGTTTCTGCACATCTAATTGCAAGTGAATACAGTACAATGAAGAAATTACAAAGTGACCAACATATCTAGTAAAAACTTTTAATATCATTAATAATGTATTCACTTATTAAACATTTGTGTAATAAAAAGACAGACCCTTTTCTAGCATAAAAGGCAAAATGTCCTTGCCCAAAGCAAATAGGCTTATGCAGAGTTTAATCGGAATCTAGAAGGCCCCATTATGCAGTAGCCAAAGAAAGGTTTACTAAAGTTAAAGAGAGTAACCAAGCAGCTCAGGGTGACCCGAACTACTAGGAATGTGTAGAGGGATAAAAGGGACCAAAAAGCCCTCTTACTAAAAAAGCAAAGCTTGGTGTAATTGCCTTCTTAAAACAGAAGGAAATTTGCAATAATTCAGTTATAAATGAACATTTGTGGTTACCCACAATGCACTACTACTAAATATGCAAATTATACCTTTTCACCCTTGTTAAGCCAAGCAAGCATCCAGAACCGCTGGTATATAGCAAGCCTATAGCTTTAAGTTTTACACAGCCATATCAAACCCATATGTAGACAGCCTGTTTCGGACTTTTGGTCCTCATCAGTACATGGCAGGGATTGATAAGGCTGTATGAAATAGGGCTTGGACGAGTACAACAGAGTAACCAAGCAGCTCAGGGTGACCCAAACTACTAGGAATGTGTAGGGGGATAAAAGGGACCAAAAAGCCCTCTTACTAAAAAAGCAAAGCTTGGTGTAATTGCCTTCTTAAAACAGAAGGAAATTTGCAATAATTCAGTTATAAATGAACATTTGTGGTTACCCACAATGCACTACTACTAAATATGCAAATTATCCCTTTTCACCCTTGTTAAGCCAAGCAAGCATCCAGAACCGCTGGTATATAGCAAGCCTATAGCTAAAGAGTGTAACTAGTACAGCCTCCAGTTAGATAACCTGTGACTGGGGACTAATACTGGGAATACATGCGAGATTTCTCAGCAGAGTTACTGTCCGATCATTTTTCCGATTGGTTTTCCGATCATTTTACATTCACTTCTCTGAGAAATCAATCAGAAAAATGACAGAAAATCAGATTAGACCTGTCAGAAATTATCTATCGAACCATCTATCTGCCAAAAAATCTCATGGTGTATTCCCAGCATAAAGCCTGGGAAATATTTCTGCAAACTTCCACTTTCGCCAATGGAGTGTGCTGGCAAAGCCCAGGAACTTCTCCTTAGATCCTGCACCCAACCCTTGCAGGTGCTTCTGTACCTACATTAATGGAACATACAATGGAATGGTATTTGCAAACCATAATTAAGTGACTATGGAATAGAATAAAGATCTGCAGACCACAAAGCCTTAAGGTGGCCAAACCTATATTGAATCAGATGAAAATCTGTGCCGCAGCAAGCATGCCTGTTTAATAATTCGCCAATCAGACATGCTAAAATGATCCCGGTCAAAAGTGCTCAATCATATGTGCAGCCATAACGGCATTCAATATTGCAACAGCTTCCCCCTGCCTGGCCTCCTCAATTGTAAATGTTCAACTGTCACAGCCTCCTTTTCTGTTACCCTCAGGTGGCACCAGGATTGTTTGTGATGTTGCGCATGTACCATCACGTGGTGGCGCTTGGTGCAATGGCACGGGGTATAGGTGAGATTCTACACCGCTCAGACACGGGGGGGGGGGGAGATTACATTTTTGGGGTGGCCAGGCTGGGGGCAGAGGTGGCGATGCTAGGCTGTTTTCTGATAGATTTCATGTTGGAATCGGCCGGTGGTATATGGGTGGGCAACAGATCTCATTCCAGTCAGATGCCATCAGAGAGATCTGTCTCTTGGTCGATCTGCCCATACATCTCAAGATGTAGAATTATTTTAAGTTTGAGTGATGTAAACATCACAGTGTGTAAATAAATCATTACAAACTTCAGCAAATGATGTGACATACCTTGCTCACATGACATATTGGAGGCTATGTAGAATACAAAAGGTATGAATTTAACTACTTGTCGACTGCTCCACCCCAATTGGCGTGAGCAGTGCGGCAGCCCCAGGACCGCTCCACGCCCATTGGCATGAACGGCTGTCTATGGGGCTAGCAGGAGACCACGCGCACACTGCGCGCGCCTCTCCTGCTCGGTGGGCGGAGCTCCACCCCACCTTCAGTCTCCGAGAGGCGATTGCCGCTCGGGAGACTTAGACGGTGAAACCGCCATCTAATTACTTTGTACAGCGCTGCGATCTGCAGCAGCGCTTTACTGGGGACAGCCGTGTGACACAGGGTGCGATCAGACCCCACCAACAGAGAGCTCTGTTGGTGGGGAGAAAAGGGGGGGGATCATTTGTGTGCTGAGTTGTACGACCCTGCAGCTTGGCCTATTTAACTAAAAAAACTTGGATGGGGTAGGAGCGGTGGGTGATCAATGGGCGCATAGCATTGCTTCTTGCAGTGCAGTGCATGGGGTTCAATTGATGCATCAGTAGATTTCTGCTGAAACCCATCAGAACTGGCTTGATAGGGTGGGAATCAATCACCATCCAATGCAATAGCAGTCCAGAAGAGATTGATTGGCCTGGTGTATTGAGCTGTAACTGACCCATGTATGCCTAGCTTCAGTCTCAACACAGTTAGCAGCAGAAATTCTGTTTTTTGGCAAACTTTCAAGGTCTACAAATTCAGTATCCAAAGATTAACTGCAATATCTAATGTAAATGGGGGTATCTTATTTTTGAACATCTTACATTTCCTCATTAACAAAGTAGAAAGGGTTCCAAAGTAATCTTTATCAATTTAATGAGCAGCAGCAGGGTCAATCTGGGTTTATCTGATATGGTTTCCATTTGCTGGAGATGATTCTGATCCAATATAAATCCTATTTCTGGTGGAGTAATTTAGTTGATGCCACTTGTGAACTTCCTTGACAGTCATTTTACAAGGGTACTCTGGTCATCTATGAGCAGAGAGCATTGAATGACTTATAATGGCATCAAAGTGGGTTGAGAGTACATACTACTTATGTGAACTAGAACTTGACCGCACAAATAATTAGTTAAAAGTATGTTACAGATAAATGAAATGACAATAAGTTAGTGTGCCTTTAAAATCAATTATGTAAAGCACTGCGGACATTAAATTGTAATCTAATTTGAAATTTAAATTGATTTGATAGCCTGATTGCATGAATGCTTCTCATTAGGGAATTTCATATCATATTCATGAAAGAAAAGGCATCACAACTGCTGGCCACGTTATCTCATTAGTGGCTCAGTGTGTCGGATTAGCACTTTAATACAGTTAAAGGATTACCAATGACAGGGACCACAGTCAGGATTAGAGAGCTGAAAGCTGGAGATTAAGTCTGGAGAGTGTAAAAAAAGTTTTCCTTTAATGAAAATACATGGTAACTCATTAGAGCTATGTGTAAATGATAGACATTTTAATTAGATTACTGCTAAAGATGGATTAAACTTCAAACATCCAGCACGAGCTCTGTAGAAACACATTTTACAAGGAGCTCTGGATATTAAAATAATGTAATTTTCAGTAATGCCAGGATGGGTGAAACTAATTTTATAAGTGCGCAGTGACGGTCTGATGTACATTTTGTTATGCAGATTTTTGATTAATACAAGACTTGTAACTTTTGCTCTTTATCATGCAGGATTTAGCAAGATAATCTACACATAACTGTTACTAAAATTATAAAATAAAACAGATGGCCAGATTGCTAAATTCAAGTTCACAGTGAGAGTGTGAAGCTGAACACTGTCACAATAAGGTTTTACACTCTGGGCACTAGTAGAAAGCATTTAGCAGCTTCAGCTCAAAAACTGGGACAGCTCAGAGAGACACACACAGACCAGCAGTAACATGAGGAGCAGAGAGTGGTGTACAGTGACTGCAGAGCACACACAGCAGATGTGGCATATGGCAACTTTACCACTGCTCTGTGCACTAGGCCCATTCACATGAGCAGTTTATGATGAGTTAAACACTTTGCTACCAGTGATCTGACCCACTAGTCATAGCAGTTTAAAGGGGTTGTATTAGGTGTCTCTGACTACAGAAAGGATGCTTTATGAATACAATATATAAAATAAACTAGTAATTTAGCCTGTTCCATTAATGCGTGCTAGGCTGCCTCCCACTGCACATGCGCAGGTGGGTGCACGACCCACGCACACAAGGTAACGGGGGCAGCCCAGGTTACCTTGTTAGTGCAATGCGAGTTACCGCGGTTACGCTCATGTTGCCTGCACATGACAATTTTACCACTGCTCTGATCATCAGGCCCCTTGTATGTAGAATTTAATAACTAATACTGATATCTTAATATATTATTTAGTTATACAATTCAAGTCATGCACTGGATTTTGGAATTGAGTGTTTTTTTTTTCCCCAGTACTGATTAATGTGCTGCAGTCACAGTGGTCTTGAAGAGCACTTATAGGTTTAATGTGCCTTAAATAGAAAAACATTATCAATCTGCTGCTTCCCTATATGAAGTAATGCTTTTGAAGGTTTGGTACAAGCTGAGCATACAGTATTTTGTTAATACAGGATGGTAAGGAGAATGAAAAGTTGCTTAGCCTCAGCTGTTCTCCAAATAGCTCAGAACAATGTACAGAGCAGGAAATATTCAGAGACAAACTATCACCACAGGGAACATGATAAATCATCATGACAGGAGGCATTTATTATATTGAAGTGTCAGCTCAACAATAATCGCATGCAATATGTTTGTGTGTCTGTATATTTATGTGATATATATACTGTATATATATATATATATATATACTGTATAAATATATATATATATATATATATATATATATATATATATATATATATATATATAATTTTATTATATTTTTTATGCTCATTGTAGCACATGTAAGTTGTCTCAGAATGTTTTGAGCTTGTGTAATACAACTTTCACCTCCAGCATCTCACTGACACTCTACATGTTACAAAAGGACTTCCAGGTTATAAAGTGTATCTGATTTTCTCAGTCATGTGACGATGTTGACTCTGTAGCCTAGGGTATAATCATTATACCCTCTCTTTATTTGTGTATATGTATATAATTAAAGGGTTATTACACTTTCAATGGTAATATCAAAGTGTGGACTGCCCATTCCCCTCAAAAGCATTTTAGTGTATTGCAGTAAACATTATCTGCCAGCAATCAAAGATGCTCAGTCATTCTTGTGTTTGTGTCCAGTGTGTCTGTAGGTAGAATCGGTATAGCTCACATCCCTCCCCTGGTGGTGTGGTATAATGATATCATACCATAGTTCCTGTATGGACCAGAACAGATACAGGGCAGATAAGTGCCTGACCTCAGAGCATAGCAGAATCCTGACATTGCTGCCAGTTGGAAGGGCAGGTAGTGTTTACCGTATTATATCAAAACACCATGTGGGGTTCTGTACATGAACATGAAACACTTGGTGGTCAGGTTAGAAATATACTATTTTTTCCGCAGGTGCGCACAGGGAGGGGGGTGCCATGAGCGTGTGTGCGTGGGTCGTGCACCCGCCTGCGCATGTGCAGTGGGAGGCAGCCTAGCACCCATTAATGGAACAGGCTAAATTACTAGTTTATTTTATTTATTGTATTTATAAAGCACCAACATATCACACAGCGCTGTTTCTATACTGTTTGCATAGGTACACTTTGTGTCTCCTATAAACCCCCATTTGTTGGCTAAAATTAGCTTTTTTACTGTTTAGCATGGTCCGGGCCATAAAGAGATAATTTGCATATACAGCAGAGGTGCATTGTGGGTAACTGAATTGAGTTGAGTTGGGAGCTGAATTGTCGCAAATTATTATTATTATTTATTTATAAAGCGCCAACATATTCCATAGCGCTGTACAATGTAAGAAAACAATATAACATAATGATACAGACAATGATATACATCAAATATGAACACTGATACAAGATACAGCACTGCTGATTACAATTTGATTTAGGGCCCGTTTCCACTATAGCGTTGCGGAATCGCCGGCGAATCACCGCAGGCAAATTGCATGCGGGTGCGATTCCGCATGCGTTTTTTGCCGCGATTTTGCATAGGTTAGGGTGATGCGATTTTAACCATGTCACTGCCTGTGTGAATTAACATGGGTACCGATGCAAAATCGCATGCGAATTCGCGGCAAAAAACGCATGTGGAAAACGCATGCGATTTCCCTATTAAATACATTGCGTGCGATTCGCCTGCATTCCACATGCAGGCAAATTCTGAGGGCCCTAGCGTGCAGATTTTTTCTGCACAGAAAAACGTTCAGGAAAACGGACAAGTGGAAACAGTCCCATCCACTTGTACTGGCTATGCGAATTCATGATAGTGGAAACGAGCCCTTAACATGATGACTAAAATGTATAAATGTCTAACAGAGTGCAAGCAATTAAATTAATAACATTCCATGACACAAAAGCCAAATACCTTCTGTTTCAAGAAGGCAAACCACATGAAGCATTGCTTTTTAGTAGGAGGGCTTTTTGGTCTCTTATACTATAAGTCCCTTATACTTTCCTAGTGGTTTTTGGCTCCCCCTAAGCTGCTTAGGTACTCTATTTTACTGTATAATTCACAGAGGGGTTGGAGCTGCATACAGTGATACTGTCTATTTCTGAATGTAGGCGATTATTCTTCCACAGCTGTAGTGCATGAAGCATTATGCTGCTGATTACTCCAGCAGGAATGTAAGTTATTGGGGTCTCACTGTTCAAGAATTTAGCTTATGGGCTGTTTTGCCTCACGGGAAGGGTTTTTAAACCCTCTAACTTCGCTCGCCACTATAGTGGGTAAAATGAATTGCAGCAAAACATGAGGAAAGGTTCAATAATAATATTTATTGGGCTACAATCTTGTTATAATAATCATCTAGGCTTGCAGAATCATAGTTTAAAGTGGTATTGTCACCATAAAAATCAAATTTCAACAGCAACTGGTCTGAGTGTATTAAGTGATAAAGATGCTAATCCTGCATTCAAAACTTGCAAAACTTTTTCTGTTGTTATGAGTTGTAGTTATCACATACTTTAGGAGCACTGGCCCTAGTGCCAAACAGTGCCAAAGAGTTGAATGCTGGGAGTTCTTTTTATTTATAATATATTCCTCCTCTTCCATGTATTTCCCTGCCTAGCTCCTTATCAGAAACACCCTCTGATTACTTGTGTTTACAAGCAAGGCTGAGGTGACTCAGTAATTGGATGTGAAAATAAAAAAAATATACAGTGCAGTTGTTAGTATACACCTCAGTGGGAGTGTCTGAAGACTCTGGGAGGAGGGCAGCTAATGAATACACAATGAGCAAGAGAAGGCAGGGGGGAAAACAAGAGTCAAGGAGAATATGATGTCAGCATTAGCTTGGCAAAATGGCCACTGCCTAGAATAGGATTTTCTGCTTTTCCTTTATAAAATTCACATGAATCATTAAGTGGATAGCACAATACATCTGTTATGTAAGTAGAAGTAGGATTTATCTACTTATATATGTGGTTTTTATTTCTAGGTTAGCATGGGTGTCGCTTGTTCTTTAAGGGTTAGTAATTATGAGTAAGCATGCATCAACATTTCTTTACCAACTGTTGTAGCAACATCACCCAAGGAAGAGGGGACTCCGTCAATCCTCCGTAGGGGAAAACACCTGGCGACACAATCCATCATGTCTGTTGGTCTCAGCAAAAGTCCTGGAGTCCATTTCTGGGTTTTCCCAACCCAATTATGTTCCCTAAACCATAACACACGCAAGCGCATATTCGGTCGCTGTCATAGGCGCGTGATCACAGTATAAACTTATGATATCCACTTCTGCGCAATACAACACAGCCAAGCATGGACACCTCATGCTCATTGAATGGGAAAATAATGGCTTACTTACTACGCCTGTGTATCTCATCATGGCCGTTTCTACCCCCGTGCGGGGCGTGCCGCCGCCCGGGGCGCTGCTGGGAGGGGGGTGCTGTGATGGAGGGGGGAGCCGCAGCCGCGGGGAGGGCAGCCCGACCTCTCCCTCCCTCTCCCTGGGCTGCCCTCCATGCGATCCCCTCCTCGGACGGAGTGCAGAGTAATGCGCAGGGAAGCGCTATAGAAAACTACTCACCTCGCTGGCTCCAAGCGCTGCTCTCTCGCCGCCAGTCTCCTCTCTCTGCCTACACGCTGATACACACACACGCTGCTTCCTGTTTAGCAGCGTGTGTGTGTATCAGCGTGTAAGCAGAGATGAGACTGGTGGCGAGAGAGCAGCGCTTGGAGCCAGCGAGGTGAGTAGTTTTCTATAGCGCTTCCCTGCGCATTACTCTGCACTCCGTCCGAGGGGGGATCGCATGGAGGGCGGCCCGGGGAGAGGGAGAGAGAGGTCGGGCTGCCCTTCCCGCGGCTGCGGCTCCCCCCTCCATCATGGGGGGCACCTACCTAACCTATACTGGGGCAGCTACCTATCTAACCTATCCTGGGGGGCACCTACCTATCTAACCTATCCTGGGGGGCAGCTACCTAATCTAACCTATACTGGGGGGCACCTACCTAATCTAACCTATACTGGGGGGCACCTACCTAATCTAACCTATACTGGGGGGCACCTACCTAATCTAACCTATACTGGGTGGCAGCTACCTAATCTAACCTATACTGAGGGGGCAGCTACCTAATCTAACCTATACTGGGGGGCACCTACCTATCTAACCTATACTGGGGGGCACCTACCTATCTAACCTATACTGGGGGGCAGCTACCTATCTAACCTATACTGGGGAGCAGCTACCTATCTAACCTATACTGGGGGAAGCTACCTATCTAACCTATCATGGGGGGCACCTACCTAATCTAACCTATACTGGGGGGCACCTACCTAATCTAACCTATACTGGGTGGCAGCTACCTAATCTAACCTATACTGAGGGGGCATCTACCTAATCTAACCTATACTGGGGGCACCTACCTATCTAACCTATACTGGGGGGCAGCTACCTATCTAACCTATACTGGGGGGCAGCTACCTATCTAACCTATACTGGGGCACCTACCTAACCTATACTGGGGGGCAGCTACCTATCTAACCTGGGGGGCAGCTACCTAATCTAACCTATACTGAGGGGGCAGCTACCTAATCTAACCTATACTGGGGGGCAGCTACCTATCTAACCTATACTGGGGGGTACCTACCTATCTAACCTATACTGGGGGGCAGCTACCTATCTAACCTATACTGGGGGGCAGCTACCTATCTAACCTATACTGGGGGGCACCTTCCTAACCTATACTGGGGGGCACCTTCCTATCTAACCTATAGTGGGAGCATAAACTTACCTAACCTGTATTGGGGGCACCTACCTACCTAGCTAGTCTATACAGGTGACAACTATACTGGCTACCTATATTGGAGGCACCTACCTAACTAACCTATACTGGGGGCATCTACCTATCTAACCTATGCGGGGGGCAACTATTCTGGCTACCTATATTAGAGGCACCCACCTAGCTAACCTGTAGTGGGGGCACCTAACTATCTAACTTATACCGGGGACGCCTGCCTATCTAACCTATACTGTGGGCAACTATTCTGGCTACCTATACTGGAGGCACCTACCTGGCTAACCTATACCGGAGGCAACTATACTAGCTCACCTATGCCTGGCTACTTATACTGGGGGGACCTATAGCTGGCTACCTATACTGGGGTACCTATTCTGGGGGAATCTATACTGAGTGCAACTAGACCTGGCTAACCTACACTGTGGGCACCCATACCTTGCTTCGGGGGGGGGGGGGGGCGCAATTTTTACACCCTCGCCCTGTGTGCATTTTAGCCTAGAAACTGCACTGTATCTCATGCACCAATATCTCACGACTACCCGCTCAAATTGGCTGCAGCAGGACTCAGGAATGCATCAACATACTTCACTGAACCCAAACAGCATCTAGGACAGGGGTGCCCACACTTTTTTGACTCACGAGCTACTTTTAAAATTCCAGAGCTCAAGAGATCTACCAACATTTAAAATAGCCAGGTATAGCTGCCCTTAATATAAGTAGCTACGCATAGGTGCCCCGTATAGAAAGCTAGGCATAGGTCCCCTTATATAGCTAGGCATAGGTGCCCCCCATATAAATAGCTAGGCATGGGTGCCCACATATAGATAGCTAAGCATAGGTGCCCCCTATATAGATAGCTAGGCATAGGTGCCACCTATATAACTAGGCATAGGTGCCCCCCATATAGATAGCTAAGCATAGGTGCCCCCCACATAGATAGCTAGGCATAGGTGCCCCCAAATATAGATAGCTAGGCATAGGTGTCCCCCACATAGATAGCTAGGCATAGGTGTCCCCCACATAGATAGCTAGGCATAGGTGTCCCCCACATAGATAGCTAGGCATAGGTGTCCCCCACATAGATAGCTAGGCATAGGTGGTCCCCCATATAGATAGCTAGGCATAGGTAGTCCCCCACATAGATAGCTAGGCATGGGTGGTCCCCCACATATAGATAGCTAGGTATAGGTGTCCCCCACATATAGATAGCTAGGCATAGGTGTCCCCCACATAGATAGCTAGGCATAGGTCCCCTTATATAGCTAGGCATAGGTGCCCCCCCATATAAATAGCTAGGCATGGGTGCCCACATATAGATAGCTAAGCATAGGTGCCCCCCACATAGATAGCTAGGCATAGGTGCCCCCCAAATATAGATAGCTAGGCATAGGTGTCCCCCACATAGATAGCTAGGCATAGGTGTCCCCCACATAGATAGCTAGGCAGAGGTGGTCCCCCACATAGATAGCTAGGCATAGGTGGTCCCCCACATATAGATAGCTAGGTATAGGTGTCCCCCACTTAGATAGCTAGGCATAGGTGTCCCCCACATAGGTTGCTAGGCATAGGTGGTCCCCACATAGATAGCTAGGCATAGGTTCCCCCTCACATATAGATAGCCACGTGTAGGTGCCCCCCATATATAGATAGCTAGGTATAGGTGACCCAGTCATATAGATAGGTGCCCCCTCCCTCCACCAGCCGCCGCTCTCCTCCACCCCCCTTCACTCACCCTGCATGCCCGGAGGAGCATGCAGCACTGAGACATCTGATAGCGGTGACCAGCGGTGGAGAGGAGAGCGGAGGGTAACGGCGTGTATACAGGCAAAGCACTTCCTGTATACACGTCCTTACCCACCGCTCACCTCTCCACTGCGGATTGTCGCTAATCAGATGTCAGTGCTGCAAGGCATGCAGGGTCAGCGACGGGGTTCCGAACTACATGAGGAGGAGAGCGGCGGACAAAGAGGAAGTGGGAGGGCTGGGGAAAAAGGAGGGGGGCATGACGCGGTGCTCTCTTTGCCTCTCCCTATTGGCTGTGTGCTCTGTGCTGCTCTGCATAGGACAGCAGAGCAGCACAATCAGACGGTACGCCGGCGCTGCATAGTCAGCGACAGCGTCTGGCGTACTATTTTAAAATGCCAACGCGATCTACCCAGCAGTCCTTCGCGATCTACTGGTAGATCGCGATCGACGCATTGGGCAGCCCTGATCTAGGACATCTGGAATTGAACTCAGATAATACCCGGGTACTGAACTCCAGTAACCAGAAGCAAAGACATATGAGTGAACACTAAACATACATACATACATACATACATACATACATACATACATACGTATGATATTCATGTCACTTCTGTATCTCATGGGCCCACTAAAGGTAGCCATACATCTAGAGATGATGGGCAGATTCGACCAAGAGACAAATCTCTCTCTGATCGAAGCTGATTGGAGAGAGATTTGTCAGGTGCCCATACACCACAGGCCGATTCTTGATCAATTTCATGCTGTAATCTCTTGGGAATCTGCCGAGCCTGCCGCATATTCTGCCTCGCCACTGTGTGTATGTATGTATGTACAGTATGTGTGTATGCATGTAATGTATATGTGCTGTAATGTGCATTTAGTGCCCGTCCGTCTTTTGTCTCTCCTCAATTATCCTCATACACGTTTTGGGCGTGTCGCATGTGTGATGTCACGCGCCAGCATGCTATGCGCCGGCAGTGTGTATGCGGGTAATTGAGGAGAGGCGGAAGACGGACATGCACTGCGACACAGGACAGGTAATGTACAAATGCACATTACAGCACATACTGCATATATTACATGCATGCATACATACATGCACACACATGGCGCCGGGGGTTTTGTCATTCATCCCCATATCGCTTGCTGTTACCGCTGCACACCCGATCAAGCAAGTCGGCCTTACAACTTGCAGCATGTTTGACCGACTAATTCGACCAATTTTGGCCCGAAATTGGTCACATTGTCAGTTGTCGGCACTGATTTTCATCCGGTTTCGATTATAATAATTGAATCGGATGGTCGATTGGCCCCCACGTCGCCTGATGTATGGCTAACTGTAGACAATCATAGCTGGCTTCCAGCTGAAAGATCTGCAGAGTTATTTGATCAATGTAATTGTAGGATTATACTCACTTTTCCAGTATTGTTAGCCATTATTAGTATTGTATTTTGGTTAGTGAAATGTTTGTCTCTTCCATTTCAATTGCTTGGTGAATTCTGTTTTGTCATTCCCAGTATTCTTCAATGAGGAGTATGTCTGCTGAATGCTACAAGAGTCTGTAAACATGTCCTCACATTTGTAGCCTGCATACACAAAATAAGTTTCAATATTCTTACTATATACAGCTTGAACAATGTCTGGAAACACTGCATAAATATTGTACATTTCATGTGTATTGCTACAATCTGAAGTGGTGCAAGTCACTCTGCTTTAGTTTGATGTATGCACTCCTTATTATAATCCATCTGTCTTTATTCAGTAGTATGTGCTTGGATTTCCATGACCTCTTTTTGAAAACAAAAGTTTTCTTTCTTAAAACAGAAAGAATTTGCAATAATTCAGGTTGGAGTGAGCTCTGAGATGTCTCCCAGTGCATCGCTGCTGAATATATGCAAATTAAGCATTGTTGCCCTTAGAAGCTACACACACCTCCAGATCCGCTGGAATGCAATGATGTGTCAGCTGTTAATTGTACAGAGCCATAATAATCCAACTCTTTTGAAAACAAATTAAATAACTATGAAAGTGACAATGTAGCATCCTATTAAAAGATAAAGCTTAATTAAACTCAAAATTTAGTTTTTGATAGATATAGGAAGGATTAACCTCTGCTGTTTTTTTTTAGCTGTCTGGGTCCCCAGTCTGGAGAATTTTGCTCACCTTCTGGCCCCCAAAGGACATAATGTAAGGGGGTTGCTCAACAGCAACAAATGGATATAGAAATACATTATAAAATCTGAATTTAAATGATTATGGGTTGGAACATCTGGTGTTAATTGCAACCTGTGACCCTGTTGGTGAAACTTGGCCCCGTTCACATTGCACATGTTGCCGTCCGTGTTTCGGCAACGCATGCGGAAGGCCGAAACGCGCGACTTCGAAAGTGCATAGACTGCACTGTCTGATGTTCATACTGCATGTGTTCCGGACCAGTGCCGTCCGGGGACACATGCTGCACACATTTTTTTCCCGAAACGCATGGCTGACCCATTCACTACAGTGAATGGGTATCAGCCACGCAATGCTTGCAAATGCAGATGGCGTGCGTTCGTACGCGCTGTGGTTCGATCGCACGGCCATCTGCGTTTGGTAATATGAACTTACTTACTCCTTTTCCATTCCACTCCCAGGTGTCACAAAAGACAGGAGATAAGAGGAACTCTGCCCACTTGGGATGCAGGTAACCAAACCACACTAATAGACCTACTAACTTTTCTATCTCTTGTCTCCAACAACCCATTCATTTAAAGCTGATTGAAAATGGGAGTTAATTAGACTTTAAAATTCTCTTTTGACTGGTGTGGGTTCCTTTAAAGCAGTGATCCCCAAACTTTTTTGACCCAAGGCCCGCTTCAGCATCAGGCAATTTTTCCAAGGAAAGGTGTCTGCATGCACATGGGGGGGGGGGCTATGGGCATGGGCTTATTCTACAGGTAGTGTCATTACATAAAGAAGTCTGGGCAACACCAGCCCTATCTAACCACTATCTTCATCACTCTCAGCACTTTGGAAAACATCCCTTTACACTGCACTGGGGCTGCTATATAACCCACCAGCACAAGGTACATTTGGTGTGAAGGGGGGCCTGGGCTTCCTTATTTACTGGCACAGTCATTTTCCCTTCATCTGCCTCCCCTCACTTTTACCCTTCCCGCCTCCCCACAGCTGTTTACCCTCTTCCCTACACCCACTTCACTCCTTCCACCCTCACTTCTCTTCTCTTCTCCCCACACTCACTTTTACCCTTATCTAAGCCTTTTCTATATCTTATTCTTATCTAAGCCATTCTACTTCCCACATTAGCGTCCAGCAGCTGCTATCCTCTGTGCAGCCTGAACTCCATGGCTAGCAAGTGACCATAGCGTCTCAGCCATCCTCACTGCTGCCACCTGGTGTCCATACAGACAGAAAGCATGCTGCACTACAAATAACAGACAGTAGGTGGCAGCAGTAACAATGACTTTTCTCTATAGCTTCCTGCAAACTTCATGTGACACTTCTCTCTGCACTGTGATGTCAGACGGCCCGGCCCAGCTCAGAACAGCCTGCGGCCCACCAGTGGGCCGCGGCCCAGGGGTTGGGGACCCCTGCTTTAAAGGACACCTGAAGTGAGAGGGAAATAAAGACATGCCATATTTATTTCCTTTAGAACAATGCCTGTGCTGTCCAATTCAGGTGTCCTTTAATTCATCTTGGATCCATCTGTGACATCTGTCTGTCTGGTTGTCACCATTATTGCCAAACCCTGGCAGCTTGGCAGCATAGTACCCATCATTAGAAATCAAATGCAAATTGTTCTGAGTTGATGCACATTTTGTTGCAGTTTCAGAGCATCTTGAAACAAAATTTGCATCAGGTTTAAAAGATTTGCTTGTCACTATCCACCATATGATTTCCAGTCCCATCCCTTACTTACTGAAGATTTCCCATATGCCATGCGGATGAGAAATCTGTGAGAAATACATTTAGGAAGACCCTTGCCATGCTAGGCATGCATGATTGGAATCATGCCATTTTCGCTGTGATCTTAGATAATTATAATTTACATTTAATTTTCAGTATTATAACCTGAAATTCTTACAAATCACATTGAGATTATAACAGTTTTGGCTTCCCTATATTTGAATCCAATGATAGTTTAGATTCATGAAGAAATACCCTGGACTGAAGATTTGATGCTTTACTGTTATTGAAATGCAGATAAAGAACTGATCTGTTTTATTCATATTATTTGAACTCTCCACTAGACTGTGCGCATCTGATATCAGAATGCTAGCTAGTCACCAGTCTAGGATTGAATCAGAAGTTTATTTACATTTTTCTGCTAAACCCCTATTGAGTCTTTATTTGTAGTTATTAGTTGCAAAACGCAATTAAATGTAATTAAAAGTTTGAATTTTATTGATGCTTGGAGGGAAGTAATGACAATTTTTAGTACTGACAGTTGGATACAATAAGGGTTGCTGAGCCGTCTGGCAAAACTTGCTATACTACTGGTGTAGAATGGGAAAACTCAGGGAAGGAACAACAATAATATTGAATATACTGCATGAGACTTTGAGGAAGAATTAGGAGTGCATTACCTATAATGTCCCATCCTCAAGGTCTCATGCAGTATATTCATTATTATTGTCTCTTCCATTTCAATTGCTTGGTGAATCCCCAACCTTTTTTGACCCAAGGCCCGCTTCAGCATCAGGCAATTCTTCCAAGGACCAGGCGGGTGCAAGCATATGTTGGGGGGGGGGGGGGGGGCAAGGTGTCTGCATGCGCACGGGGGGGAGCTATGGGCATGGGCTTGTTCTACAGGTAGTGTCATTACATAAAGAAGTCTGGGCAACACCAGCCCTATCTAACCACTATCTTCATCACTCTCAGCACTTTGGAAAACATCCCTTTACACTGCACTGGGGCTGCTATATAACCCACCAGCACAAGGTACATTTGGTGTGAAGGGGGGCCTGGGCTTCCTTATCTACTGGCACAGTCATTTTCCCTTCATCTGCCTCCCCTCACTTTTACCCTTCCCTCCTCCCCACAGCCCCTTTACCCTCTTCCCCACAGCCCCTTTACCCTCTTCCCTACACCCACTTCACTTCTTCCACCCTCACTTCATTTCTCTTCTCCCCACACTCACTTTTACCCTTATCTAAGCCTTTTCTATATCTATATCTTATTCTTATCTAAGCCATTCCACTTCCCACATTAGCGTCCAGCAGCTGCTATCCTCCGTGCCGCCTGAACTCCATGGCTAGCAAAAGACCAGAGCGTCTCAGCCATCCTCACTGCTGCCACTTGGTGTCCGTACAGACTGAAAGCATGCTGTACTACAAATCACAGACAGTAGGTGGCAGCAGTAACAATGGCTTCAGACGGCTCTTCTCTATAGCTCCCTGCAAACTTCACGTGACACTTCTCTCTGCACTGTGATGTCAGACGGCACGGCCCAGCTCAGAACAGCCTGCGGCCCACCAGGCTGTAGTACAGGCTACATTGTTATTAGTTTAAATGACTAGAGAAGTGCAAGATATCTGCTAATGTGTGAACTGTCCCAACTCAGGCGGCAGAAGCAGGGATTACAAGGGTGCACTTCCTGTAAACGCAGTGTAACTTATAGGCAATAATAAACCACATAAAAACAAAAGAAAGCATTAAAAGACACAAATTTAGACTTAAACCAAACTAGAATTTCAGTTGCGAGTCCCCACAACAGGCAACAGATCAGGTTCCCAAAAATTGTCTCTGTTTTCAGTATAGCATGCAAAGGATCAAATTAATTGTCCAATCCAGACTAAATCCGATCAAAGTGTCAGTCCAGTCCTAGGGCTACCACAGCAGTCCAATCTCCCTCACTTAGCACTGCCCAGGGACAGTTCCTTTTTCCTATGCAATCAATTGGCAGCTCAGTGAATGCAATTCAGTTAAAATAGACCATAGAAATAGACCCCCCCCCCCCCCCCAACAGGGTGACTTACCAGATAGATGGACTCAGTTAGTCAGTGTGTGCCTGTGAGGCTCTTGTGGCAATTCTCCAACCTTAGTGAACACTTGTCCCTTGTCCCCTCAGTTAGTATCTGGTTTGCAGTAGGACTGGAACACCTTGGCTAGGGAATGCACTTCTTCTAGTGTAACCAAAAGTAAAAAAACACAGCAAGTCTAAAATTGTGACTGTCTGCCTCTGGCCCAAGAGCCCTGGTGCGGGCCGCAACATGCATCCCCTATTGCTATGCCACTGGCGACAGTCCCTGAACTCTAATAATGTTGATTACGATTATTTTTTACTCATTGCTGTTGAGTGTGTGGTATTTTAGTACTATTTTTGTCACACAGAATTAATTATAGGGCAGCAATAAAATACTCATATAAATCTCCCTTTGCTGCACTTTACAACTTCTAGCCATTGGATATTTATATTTTATAATCACACTGTTTGCAAATATCACATGATACTGACTCACCAATGAGGTGGTGGCCAAATATACAGCCCTTGTACTACAAAAAGTAGATACATAAAGCTTGACCAGAGATTAGTGTCCTGTGTGGGAGGAACTTGTGCTCAGTGCCAGGTGCAATTCACTCGACTGCCCACTGAAATGATTAGAATTTTCCAGTACAATTCTAGCATTAAGTTGTGAAATGCCAATAGCAATATTATAAAGAACTTCAAGGCATAGGAACTCCTTCTTCCCCTCTGCGGTATACCTCTCGAACTCCCTCCATGCCCTCCTGCCTCCAGCGCTCACTCCCCTCACTTCCTTCCCCCCAAGGTTGTGGCCCCTGAACCATTTAGACCAAGGGTCCCCAAACGTTTTGGGTCAAGGGCCGGGTCAACATACTTCAGACTGCTGGGGGGCCGGAGTATACATAAAATAGCCAGACAGTGAAGCATACCCAGGTGACAACCTGCAGTCCAATTGGACAACAGTGTCACCTGATGTGGAATGTGATTGGAAACCAGCGAATTACTGCTTTCTGCATGTGGATGGGTGGTGCCAGCTCTGCTATTCTATATGTGGACCACCAATATTTAAAGATGTAGCTGACCGAATCTATAAGTAATACATTTTGTGTGTGTGGGGCCGGTAAAAAGCCTAAGGGGGCCGCATTTGGCCCGCAGGCCTTAGTTTGAGGACCACTGATTTAGACTGTCTAGTGAAAACACTTTTTTTTCGTAATGTATCTTGCTGACACTGCTGTACTTTGTGCTTTGTTGTATTATCTATATTCATGTTTCTATTCAGAGCCATGTAAGTGCCAAACCCAATTCTGGGCACGACCCAGACGAATAAATGTTTTCTGATTCTGATAAATGGGCAGTGGAGCATTTCTGTAGGAATAAGTGCCCAACGTAGTTTTGCACCTTTAGCAACCTCTTAACAGAAAAACCCCATGGATTTTAGACTTTGATCAACTACAGATACCTTAGACACTGGGGACCATTCACTAAACTATATTCAAATGTGGGTGCACAGACTGTGCATGTAAATTGCATTGGAGGTATGTTATGCAAATTACAATTACACAATTTGCATTCTACACACAGAATAAGCATTACGCATTACGCAAATGTATGTGAATACTAAAGTAGTAAAGTGGATGCTCCCCATTTTGAAAAAATATCACTCATCCTTAATCTTCATTTTGCCATTTCAGTGGAAGATATCAGAGACAACCCAGTTGCTTGCTTCTGAACACGATAGGCTATTTAGAAGGCAATGCGTAGAAACTTTATTCACAGTAAAGGAGGTGTCAGTGGTAATAACTGACAATGCACTTGCAGGGTAATGATATTTTATTTCCCGAATGTGTAACTGGCTTATCATTTTCATGGTTGTCAGACATTCAAGTGGGTGTTCCACATAAATAAAGTCTGTTGTCAGATCCTTGGCCCTTAATGCAAGCATACATCAAAACAATGCTTCAATCACCTAACCTGATATCTGAGCATTCAGCTAATTTACCATTTGGCAGTAAGAAGACTATAACAGAGGCTTTAAACACTCTGAGTAAACTGATACAAGATATTGACTTTCTAAAGGAAGCAATTAAATTGACCTTGTGGAAGGATGTTAGCTCTAAGTGATATTTAGAATGTTGGCTGTCTCTGTCAGGTGTGACTTATAAATAGTGTTGATGAAGAAGCATCACCATACAGGAAGCGGCAGACATGCAGAGGGCAATAATACAGGGAAGACATTTAGAAGAGAATTACACATGTATGTTTCAGTAGAGTATAAAACACTGAATAAAGCATGGTTTACTAATTACACAGTCGGGCAATGAGAAAATAGTGAAATAAAGCTGTATAAATTGCAGTGTATCTCTTTTGTAAACGGAAAGTAATAAGCTCATGTGAAGTGGAGCTGTAATTTGATGGAGAGGCCATTCTCCATTGTTCTGCACAGTCCAATATTATCAGAAAACAGTGAAGGGAGAGGATTCAATAAATGAGAGCTGTGTGGAGCGCAGACATCATAATAAACAAACACAATGAGGAGAGCTCGGGGAGGCGATGTAGCCCTCTTGGGCTTTTTCATGTTAACTTTCTATGGCTTTTCAGCTCTACTTGTGTGCAGTAGGAGTACAGTTCACGATCTGTAATGTGCATCTGAAGGAGCCTCTGTGAAGGTAACGCTAGTCTGCAAGTCTCTTTTCATTTAGGAAGAAAGATATATGGTCTGAATCCTGACCTTTGTGATCCTATTTCCCAGAAGAACCTTCCTTCCCGCATCCTGTAAATATATTTAATTAGTCTAGAGAGGACTGTAAAGCATGTCTGTAATGCCACGTCTGCAGTGCCATAGGGCGCAAGGGTATCAGGTGTCTGAAAACTTCTTAAAGTGGTGAATAAGACTACAACTACTCCTCTTCACCCAGTTTTCAGACACTTACTTTATGGTCAACATAGCTTGTATTTTTTTTTGGTTGCAGGATTATTTTGGGATCTGTCTTTGTTTAAATTTTTTTTTTTTGGGGGGGGGGGGGGGGGGGTATTACAAGGTCTCTGCAGATACAAATTTCCATTGTCTTGCCCATTTTGAATCCACTTTTATTTTCTCAGCTCGTAATCCATTTCTTACATGTCTTTAAAGGACAACTGAATTGAGGAGAATATGGAGGCTGCCATATTTATTTCCTTTTAAACAATGCAGTCTTCTGGCAGCCCTGCTGGTCTATTTGGCTGTAGCAGTGTCTGAATCACACCAGAAACAAGCAGGCAGCTAATCTTGTCGGATCTGATGATAATATCAGAAACATCTGATGCTTGTTCAGCGTCTATGGCTAAAAGTATTATGCTAGGCACACACTGATCCAATTATGTGCTGGATCGAGCCGCTGACTCGATGTCGGCGCATCCCCGCTCGTCCGTGTGGATCGATTCCCGCTTGTCCCCGCCGGCGCTCCTTATTAGCCGCTCGACTCCCCGCTATTGTCCGCCGGCGGAGATCGAGCGGGGAATCTATCCGGTGGGTCATCGGACCTGTCGGATATTATCAATCGAGCCATCAGCGGCTCGATTGATAAGTAACACAAACTCTGTGTATGCCCAGCATTAGAGGCAGAAGATCAGCAGGATAGCCAGGCAACTGGTATTGCTTAAAAGGAAATAAATATAGCAGCCTCTGTATCCCTCTCGCTACAGTTGTCCTTTAAAGCAGCTTAGAAGATTGTACACACTATATGATACATAGAAGGACACAGTGCTATGGTGGCTCTGTCAGAAAGCTCATGTAACAAGACCAGGGCAATGTTGGCCTTCTTAACTGACTAAATTATTTATCTAGTGTTTAAGAATCTGTATATGGTGTGTAGGTAGCCCACCCAACTGGTGCACCGCCCAAGGAAATTGATTATTGTCCGCATAGCAAATCCGCACTCCAGGATCCACAATCCTGAAGAAGAAGAAACTTAATTTCGATAGCTTGCAAAGAAATCTTGGACAGTTAATCATTAAAGGTATAGCCTAAACAACTTTTGTTGTTCTGTCTTCGGATGCCCTCCATGACTAATACTGGACCTCACGCAACTAAAAAATACTGTGCTTGTTGTACCTGTGGCACTGAGCCATCCTATTGCAAAGGGGAACTTTGAAGAGAGGAGTGGAGTGCCAACTACAGTATTCACAGTGCCATAGTATGGGGTGTTGCAGAGCTGTCACAGGGACTTCCTGTTTCTGAATCCAGAAATTAGCTGCCGTTACACTGGATGAGAAATGAGGGTGTTATTCTGGTCCTTTTTATTTTGGAATTTACAGTTTGAATACCTAAGTTTTTTTAAATAAAAAGAGGAACACATTTAAGATATCACCCTACCACACGTCTTACCATGCCCCCATCACACCTCTAGTGACTCATGCCACAATAATTCATAAGCAAAAGATGTAGTTTTACAATTCAAACCACACTGGTCTTCTCTATCATCGTTATCCTTGATATTAACATTTGAAAAAAAATATTAATTTAAAGGATGGGAATAAAGTTCAGTTTTGAAAAAAGGGACAGATGGGATGGGTTTATGATTGATCATACGGAAGTCAGCAAGCAAGTTTGTGTGAGCTACAGGATTTTTTTCATATGGCTGGATATGGCAGAAGAAAATATCCTTTAGAAAGTCCCTGGTCCTGTTCTTACCCAACCACAGGCAGAGGGAATAGCTTTGGTGCTCTGGCTTCAAAAAGAAGTTTTTATTTACATAACACACCATGGCTTCCTATGATGCAGTAAAATGAATGAATATTGTCTTGTTGTATTAAAATGAATGGAAGGGCACATGCACAGTATGTGAACAAGCACTGCTCCAGCTACTGTAGTTGTGGTTGAATGTGCTAAAGTTGTATAATTACAATAAGTGTACCATGTAAGTCTTTAGTCACAATCCTCCTCCTTTTTTTTTACCCCATCTTACATCTGTATATACTATTATTATTGATTTATAAAGCACCAACATATTCCGTGGCGCTGTACAAAGTAAGAAACAAACATGGGGTACATAATAATATAGGCAATGGTATACACCAATATACAAAATACAGAATTGGTAAAAAATACAGCATTGGCAAATACAGTGACAAAAGTAACATGATGACTAAAATGTATAACAAATTCCAAGACACTAAATGGTGAGATGGCCCTGCCCTTGTGAGCTTACAATCTAAAGAAAAGAGGGGGGGGGGGGGGGGGGGAACAAGAGGTGGGGTAATAAACAGTGTGTTTTTAGGCTATCTAGTAAGAGTGCAACTCAAGTCAAAGGGGGAATGGCCTAAGGTAGAGCGTATGCTTGTCAGAAAAAGGAAATTTTGAGGGAGCATTTAAAGATATCAAAGGTTGGAGTGTGACGGATGTGTAGTGACAAAGGATTCCAGAGGAGGGGTGAAGCACGTGCAAAATCTTGTATACATGAACGCAAGGAGGTATTTATAGATCTGTATTTGAATTAATCTGAACATCACCACAAATCTAATTCTGAATCGCAAAATAATTTTCTAACATTGTAGTCTGCAATTATTAGCAGCCAATACAGGATCTTCTAAAAAAATTTGCATATTGTGATAAAGTTCATTATTTTCTGTAATGTACTGATAAACATTAGACTTTCATATATTTTAGATTCAAATACACACAACTGAAGTAGTTCAAGCCTTTTAAATGGTTTACTGACCATGGTATTACTGTGCTCAATTGGCCTACCAACTCTCCTGACCTGAACCCCATAGAGAATCTGTGGGGTATTGTGAAGAGAAAGTTGAGAGACGCAAGACCCAACACTCTGGATGAGCTTAAAGAGAATCTGTACTCTAATATTCTTACAATAAAAAGCATACCATTCTATTCATTATTTTCTCCTGGGCCCCTCTGTGCTGTTTCTGCCACTCTCTGCTGCAATCCTGGCTTGTAATTAACAGTTTTAGGCAGTGTTTACAAACAAACTAACCAGCTTCTAATAGGCTCAGCTAAGCATAGTGTATGAGTCATTCAGAGTATGCAGGGGGCCTGCAGAGGGTGTGTATCGCTTCTACCAATCACAAGCAGCCCTGCACATTCCACACAATCAAGCTTTAGCCCGACAAACAGGACAGAGGAAAGATACATTGATTTATTACAGAGACAGTGCAGTTAGGAAAGACTGCAGTAAGCCAGAGCAGATTAGAACAGGCATAGGAACTTATAGGATAGAAGAACTAAGGCTGAAAAAATTGTTACAGAGTCTCTTTAAGGCTGCTATCGAAGCATCTTGGGCCTCCATAACACCTGAGCAGTGCCACAGGCTGATTGTCTCCATACCACGCCGCATTGAAGCAGTCATTTCTGCAAAAGGATTCCCAACCAAATATTGAGTGCATAACTGAACATAATTATTTGCAGGTTGACTTTTTTGTTTTAAAAACACTTTTCCTTTATTGGTCAGATGAAATATGCTAATTTTTTGAGATAGGAATTCTGGGTTTTCATGAGCTGTATGCCAAAATCATCAATATTAAAACAATAAAAGGCTTGAACTACTTCAGTTGTGTGTAATTGAATCTAAAATATATGAAAGTCTAATGTGTATCAGTATATTACAGAAAATAATGAACTTTATCACAATATGCTAATTGTTTGAGAAGATTCTGTATATCTAAATTTGTTACAGAGCTATTATTTTTCTGCTGCTAAAACGTTTAACAATTTAAACAGTAAGAGGCCCAATGATGTCCATTTTCCTCAGTGGATTTTATATTTACAATCTAAACACTATTTTTATTTTTTTCTCGTTCTCTCACCTTCACATCTGTCATATACAGTTCAGGCTTCTGGATTTGGAACCCTAATGCATTACAAAGCCATAAAAGAAGAAATTGCATTATGAAAGTGACAATTTGTGAGTCCTTATTGATATGCCAGCGCAGTCCCACCCCTCTACTTCTGCGCTCTACAACTTTTATTAGGTATAAATAGTAGCTGTCTCCCAGTCCTGCCTCATTATACGCACACGGATACCAGATTGCACTTTGAACCATAGCTTCTCAATCAGATTGTACTCAATATGGTAATTTTTTTATCATACGCTGTGAAAGCTTAAGAAGCTCATAATTGACATTCTGGTCTGCATTTGCAATGGAAATAAAAGAAATTCTCTGTTAGCAGAATGACAGTGTAATAAAGTGGCAAATTCTAGTAACGTGAGATTACCTCCATGTATGGAAGTTCTGGACCCTGGGATCAGACTGATAAGCTGTTCTCTAAGATGTACTAATTTTTATAAATACACTTTTCTTCTTATCTTAAATGGGGTTATAATAATACAGCTGAAAACCCTTTCTATTTTGGATGATTGAGAAACTGGCTACTGGAAAACCTGGACCCACTTGGCCTTTTTTTGGTGTGATACAGCACACATTGGATCGTTCCAATATAACATACACATAAGGCAACCGAAAACAACATTTGCAGTGGCATACGGTAAAATGCAAGCAAAGAAGAAACTGCCCAATGTCCACCATGATTGCCAAACATGTACGCATCAACATGTATGGTACATGTTCTGTGTTATGATCATTTACACCGAAAATCCTCATTCTCACCTGATGCGACCATATGGCAAATTTCAAAGCAAATGTATGTGTATTACAGCTAAGAAAAAGAACATAAGTAACAAAGAAAAGATTCTCATGTTGTTTACCAGTACTGGAAGAGTAAAAACATTAGTTATCTATGCAAAATACTTCTCTGGGCTATTCGACCCACTGGGTTGAATACAGCTCTTTTTTCTGAAGCACTCAAACAGCCAAGAAACAGTGAGAGACAGCTTGGTTTTACTGCAGATAAGTTCAAAGGTTCATTATTTCTGCTTTGTTTTATAGCTTAAATGACAAATATGACAGAATGATTCAATGTTTAAAAAAAAAGCTATATAACGTAAAATAAAAGACTCTTTTCTTTGCTACTAATGTTCTTTTCATTATCCGTACTACACATACAATTCATAATATCATACCTTTTTTTTCACTTCAGGTTTGGCAGCTCAGCGAGAATCTCACCAAACATGATTGGGGCCAAATCGCTTCAAAACCAAACTTGTACATTTTGCTTGGTACCCTCCCTGATACCTATAGATCTGGTGAAGTGAACATCACAGTTCATGAAATATGCTGTCTTGTGCTAATACAGTATTGTTGCCTCACCCACCTGGTTTCATGTTTTGGAGGTAAGCCAACATGTACACTCCATTTATTTTAATATTTTGCACTTTTGTCTGCAGGCTGCGTGCCTCGGTTTCCTTCAGTCATTGCTACCTAAGTGGCTGACTTACAAAAATCATTACAGGAATATGTATTTTTACTGGGCATGTTGTCAAGAATAAACACAGTGGTGCTGACTAAAAAGTCTGAATTACAAAGGAGAAGCATGAAAAACAACAAATATGGTATAATTGAAAGTTAAATGTCTGAATTTTGTTTTTGTTTATAGTTGCTCAGAATTTTAGTTAAATATGTCAGGTTTTAAGTAATAATCAGACAGCAATTGCTTTAATACGCCTTTACGTGCTTAAAGAGGAATTGTATTGAAAATAATGCAAGGAATAAAACTGCCTATTTTTTACAATATTGATTTATAAATTATTTAGTCAGTGTTTGGCCATTGTAAAATCTTTCCTCACCCTGAAAATGTATCACAGTCCTGTCAGGTGATCTCTACGCAATGTTTACTGAGGAGGGATTGGGAGAATTCCGCATGGCTAATCAGGCTAGGCTAAACAGCACTGGAAGAGCAGGGCTAAATTCAATATGCAGCAATATATAGCTACAGAAAATGTTTCTGCTGCTAAAACTTGAAAAATGACTGTAAGGCCCCGTTCACACTGCACGCGTTTCCAGCCGCGATTTGGAAACGCGTGCGAGAGGCCGACACGCACGACATCAGACAGTGCATAGAGTGCACTGTCTGATGTACACACTGCATGCGTTCCGGACCTATGCGGTCCGGGAACGCATGCTGCACGCATTTTTTGCAAAAACGCACGGCTGTCCCATTTACTTTTCAGTGATGGGATCAGCCACGCAATGCACACAAACGCGGATGGCATGCGTTTGCATGCGTTGCGTTCCGCACGCATGGCCATCCGCGTTGGTGATGTGAATGGGGCCTAAGGGCTCGTTCACTCTACAAGAGCTTTTCTAAGCGCTTTGTGATTTGAAAAGCTCTTGCTAAGGTTATCCTATGTGTCTGTTCTCACTTGAGCGAAGTCTTTTTGTAAAAAATCCCCCATAGCATTGCATTAGCAAGAGCTTTTAAAACCTCTAGCGTTTAAAAAGCTCTTGTAGTGTGAATCAGCCCTAAGAGTGGGTATCCTGAATAATATATTGTGTTCTACTAAATGTCACTACAGTGCCTCTTTATTGTCAGCCTGTGCAGAAGTGAGTATTTCATAATAAAGCACAAATGTAATAACATGTGATGGCAACATATAGATTTCAGAATCACTGCTGCCATTAGATGAGAATACATCAATATGTATTGTGTAAAAAATTGTACACAGTCAGACTGTTCTCTATACAAATACATTTCTTTATGCCCGACTTAGAAAAGTATAATAATAGTGCAGGGATTAGTGTTCTTTGTGTCTTATGTGTTGTCATTTTTCCTTTTGTTTATCAATGAGCCAGAGCACTGTGGGTACCCATGTGTGTAGAATGTGCCTGAAGTAGATGGCAGAGACTGGCACAGCAGTCATTCTAATTTCTCTGTGGGAACATTTAGAGAAAAATACAGCTGTTTGCTAACTTTGCAAAACAGACTCTGCTTTTCAGGGTGAGACAATTATATTCCAATCCAGCAAACAGTTTAATATGTCTACAGTTTGGAGCTAAATGTGTTTCTTACTGGTACTTAAAAATTCCAATATGGTCATAATGAACTCTGTGTGCAAATGATCTCATTAGGGGCATATGCATTTGAATAATCTTGTTAGGGCATCTTTAATATGGGGACTTTGTGATAATATTGTTTAAATTAAACTAGGAAATACTATAGTGACTTCAGAGAAAATTTAAATTCTCCAATGTAGCAGCAGGTGTGTTTGTAACTATGTGTGCAAAATTGAAGTAAAGAAATTCCCAACATAACTCATGAAAACATAAACCTCATTGCCCTATAGGAATCTAAACGTATGTAGAATGACAAGGTATTCCCTTCTGGACAATTATGTATGTTGCAATGATTCAACAAATATTATTGCACTCTATTACATTTATCTGGTGTTGAGTTAACTATGTGAGGCAACCGCTGTGTAAGGTAGATTGATTTTGTTGAGCATCTGAAACAAATGCATGCAATTGTCCTAAGTGGTCACAGTGTTTCTGAATGAAATAGGAACTTTGGGAATGCTTGCTGTTCTCCAAACAGTGTAGTGTTGCCATGGATACAGAGAAGCGTATTCGGAATCAGCTGCCATGTCTGGAAGATTATGTATCACTGTTACAAAACATTAGTTTCTCTTTAACCTGTTGCCAACTGCTCCACGCCAATTGGCGTGAACGGCTGTCTATGGGGCTAGCAGGAGATTGCGAGCAGACTGCGCACGCATCTCCTCCTGCTCGGGGGGCGGAGCTCCGCCCCGCCTTCAGTCTCCAAGCGGTGATTGCCGCTCGGGAGACTTAGACAGCGAAACAGCCGTCTAATTACTTTTTTTCAGCACTGCAATCTACAGCAGCGCTGTACTGGGGACAGCCGTGTGACATGGATCAGACCACACCAACAGAGAGCTTTGTTGGTTGGGAGAAAAGGGGGTGGGGGAATCACTTGTGTGCTGTGTTTATTGGCCCTGCAGCTTGGCCTTAAAGCTGCAGTGGCCTATTTAACTAACATTGGCCTGGTCACTAGGGGGGGGGGGGGGGGGTTAACACTGTGGTCCTCAAGGGGTTAAATGTTAAAATACACCTGAAGTGAGAGGGATGGAAGCTGACTTATTTATTTTTAAACAATATGAGTTGGCTGGTATCCCGTTGTTCTCTCTGGCTGCAGTAGTGTCTGATAGAGATCTGAGCAAACAGTTCGCCCGCAAGTCTCTGTGTGGCCGTACTACTTCCGGGTCGCACGTCTTTGATCGCGCACCTGTTGCCGGGCACTCTCTGCGCATGAGCGTGACATCACTCATGCCGTCACGCACATGCGCAGAAAGTGCCCGGCAACAGGCGCGCGATCAAGGACGCGCACCGCCGGCCCAGCACAGCCGCACTACTCCGGGTCATAGTGACCTGGAAGTAGTACAGGGTGAGGGGTTCGCCGACATCTCTAGTTTCTGAATCACAAACCTGAAAAAACCATGTGGCTAACCCAGTCAGACTTCAGTCAGAAACATATGTTCAGGGTCTATGGTTAAAGGTATTAGAGGCAGAGGATCAGTAGGACAGCCAGGCAATTTGCATTGTATCAGGATGATACAAATGTTCATTTATAACTGAATTATTGCAAATTTCCTTCTGTTTTAAGAAGGCAATTACACCAAGCTTTGCTTTTTTAGTAGGAGGGCTTTTTGGTTCCTTTCATCCCCCTATACATTCCTAGTAGTTTGGGTCACCCTGAGCTGCTTGGTTACTCGGTTGTACTCGACCAAGCCCTATTTCATACAGCCTTATCAATCCCTGCCATGTACTGATGAGGACCAAAAGTCCGAAACAGGCTGTCTACATGTGGGTTTGATATGGCTGTGTAACACTTAAAGCTATAGGCTTGCTATAAACCAGCGGTTCTGGATGCTTGCTTGGCTTAACAAGGGCGGAAAGGGATAATTTGCATATTTAGTAGGTGTGCATTGTGGGTAACCACAAATGTTCATTTATAACTGAATTATTGCAAATTTCCTTCTGTTTTAAGAAGGCAATTACACCAAGCTTTGCTTTTTTAGTAGGAGGGCTTTTTGGTTCCTTTCATCCCCCTATACATTCCTATCAACTAACATCCTCTCAAGACCCTATTTGCATGTTCTGTTTCTATTAAGGCATCTTAACTCCTTTCAGACCGAGTTTAAATCTACGTCGGGCGGGTGGCGATGCGGTTCTGACCGGACGTAAACTCTACATCCCATTCACCGCGCTTCCCCGCCACAATGTGCTGCCCTGCCACCTCTATGACGGCAGAGCACTGTGAGCCGGGCAGGAGCCGTTTTCATTTGGCTCCTGGTCCTGTCATTACTGTAAGCCGTTCCCATTGGCTTACATTGAGTGACAGGGTCAGGAGCCAATGAAAGCGGCTCCTGACCGGCGCACAGCGCTCTTCATACGTCATAGAGGTGGCAGAGAGAGCAGCCTGCGGCGGGGACAGAGCGGTGTGACCGGCAGGGGCAACGGATTATTGCGGCGATTCGTCGGTATGCGCGTTTTAGCGTACCAGCAGCCTCTGGTCCTTAAGGGGGCAGAAGCTGCTGGTACCAAAGTGGTTAATGACATGTTTGCAAAAAAAAAACATCTAACATCAAGTTCTAACATCTTGTCAGCATACAGGATTCGAGTCTAAGGAAGGCTGAATAGCCAAATGCTTACTCTAAGGGTGGCCATACATCTAGCAATTTGGCTGTATGATCGACGTTTCAAATCAATCATTTTATTGAATCAAGAGAGGATCGAGTGTGTTCCAGTATGCCCAATCTATGAAAAGTGGCTATCATTTCACATAGACCAGCTTCGTGGATCGTACAGGATGCAAGATATCGGTCAATCGCACAGGAATCGGCTACTGTTCACATGTCATTCTGAATTGATTTTTGCATTTAGAGCATGGTGGCACAACATTGGTCAGATCGATTAGAGAAGGTGAATCACAAAGGATATCGCTAGTAGTGTGTGGGCCACTAGTCAGTTGAATTTTGATTAACCATACTAAAGCCGATCGCCCAATAAAGTCAATCACTTTGTCAATTGAATCAGAATCGCTAGATGTGTGGCTACCTTTATTCTTTTAACCGAGTAACCAAGCAGCTCAGGGTGATCCAAACTACTAGGAATGTATAGGGGGATAAAAGGAACCAAAAAGCCCTCCTACTAAAAAAGCAAAGCTTGGTGTAATTGCCTTCTTAAAACAGAAGGAAATTTGCAATAATTCAGTTATAAATGAACATTTGTGGTTACCCACAATGCACTACTACTGCTTGGTTACTCTGTTGTACTCGTCCAAGCCCTATTTCATACAGCCTTATCAATCCCTGCCATGTACTGATGAGGACCAAAAGTCCGAAACAGGCTGTCTACATGTGGGTTTGATATGGCTGTGTAAAACTTAAAGCTATAGGCTTGCTATAAACCAGCGGTTCTGGATGCTTGCTTGGCTTAACAAGGGCGAAAAGGGATAATTTGCATATTTAGTAGTAGTGCATTGTGGGTAACGCCGTGTAACAGTCTTCCGAGCGGCGATTCCACCAGGCAGGAGATGCGCGCGATCTCCTGCAAACTGCTGCCCCAGGACTTTACGCCAAACGGCGTTAGCTGGTCCTGGGGCTGCCATCGCAGCCACGCCCATCTGCGTGACACGGTCGGGAGGAGGTTAAAGAGGATGTACCCATGCACCTCCCCCCCAGCCTACACCCACAGGCATGGGATCTGTTACACCCACTTCCTCCTGAGAACCAGATATGGGGATGAACCCCTTGTACAACGGTTTTGGGGGAGAGAGGAAAGCTTTGCCACGGCTCTCCTCCATAGCCCAACCATTCCATGGACCATGCAGGCTAATTTTGCTCGGAGTGTGGAGCCACACATGGTCTGGGCTACAAATTCTGGCCTACATGGGTGACAATGGGTTAAAGAGGCTTAGGTGGGGGGACCTCACTGTTTTCGGTTTGTTGAAATGTATACAAAGTATATACAGAACTCAAAGATTTGGAATGCAGTATAGCAGCAAAGTGTCACTTTACTGAGTTTAAGAAATGTTTTATCCTATAGATCTTTAAAATGGATTTTATCAAAAAATAAATGGTCTTTTCACAAAATATGTAGCTGCTTTTTTCTTAGTCTCACCCATCTCTTAAGGAGAACAATGGAATCAAGGGGGAAAAAAATGATGCAGGGCCCCCCATGGGCGATGTTAGTCACTCGACGGGTATTTTCAAGGTTTACATTTCTGAGGATATTGCTCTGGGATTAAGTAAAGGTACGTATTCATGTTAGTATTAAAAACATTTTTTTTTTGCATTTTTTATTTCTTTTTTAACTCTTTGTGGAAATGGGTAAGAGGTACTTTAATACCTCTATACCCATATCACAGGCTGCTGGGGGTCTACTTATAAAAGGATACCCCCAGATGCTACTATGAATCCACCCAGGACATGCACCCTCACTTCCTCCTCGGCACTGGAGATGCAAAAGAGGCCTTGTCCATGGTATGAACAAGGGCTCTGGGGGAGAGGGGGAGGGGGAAGCTTGCCGCTTCTCTCTTCCCGAGCCCCACCATATCATTGACCATGCGGGCTAGTATAGCTTATTGTGTGGAGCCCACATGGTCTGGGCTCTATTTCTGGCTTCCTGTTTGGTTTCAATGAGGGGGCACCCAGTCTCATTTGTTTAATTTATGTTAATAATACCTACATTTACCAGGGTTCCTTATACAGCAGTATTGCAGTTGTACAGTGGTCCCACTCCCTGGAAAATACATTATATACACACACAGTGTCTGAAACTTCTCTGACGCCTTTGTCTGCTGGATACTGGATAATAAGCCCAATAAATTTCCTGGATTTTACTTTATCTCGGTGTGCTGTGGGCTTCCTTGCTGAAAGTAAACATTATATTTGTGCATTTCTCTATGTTTTCCTTCTATCCTGAGCAAGCGTTCAGGTCCACTTGAATAAAAATGCTAAGATGCCAGCCCCCATATTTTTTCTTAGTTCAGGAAATCTTTAAGTGACAAAGTTAAAAATGTAATGGTGTTGTAAGTGATTAAGCAGTCATTTTAGTTTTGCATTTATAGGTACTTTTGATGAATTGTCACATATAAACTGGAAATGGGTCACTGTAAACCAGATATAAAGGTGCTATATGCAAATACTCATGTTCCCTATATGTAAACAAAACAAATGGACACATTCATATATGCACACATATATGTATAAACAAAGACAACCAAAAACAAATGAACATTGTGTGTACCGTATGAGGTTAATAGCAGACCAAAATGACAAAAATCATCTTCCTGAAGTCAAAAACCTCTTAATAACCTCTCCACAAATTAGCTGTTGCAGATAAAAAGGAGGTAATGATTGAATGCAGGAACTCTTGTAACCATGGTAGGAAATAACATCTCCATTTGTGTATAATAGCCATGCGGAGAAATATATTTGCAGATCTCATCCCCACCTGTGTTCTTTAAAAACCTATTCATTTTCAACCATCCTCTGGAGGCTGCTAGATGCATGGAAAGAAAGCACTTCTTTGGAAAATGCCAGCCTCCCAATATGCTTTCCGCAACTTATTTATCATTCCAGTATAATTGGCTTGCATGTTGTTGACGTTTTGCAATATTTTGGGAATTGACCTATGATTCTAAAGAGTGAAGTGAAATATGATTTAAATGTATCTATTTTTAACTCTGCTGAACATGATATTATCGGCACTTTTTCTTACCATCTAGGCAATGCTCTGATTTTGTTGTGTAGTCACTGAAGCTTGAGGGGATGAGATTTATTAGCATGTTATTTATTTGGTGTACATATTGATTCCTTGTAAGGTTAGTAAAGCAGAAGAAAAACTTAATAGATTCTGATTAGAGGAAAAGGACATGACCCTAATTTAAAACTCAAAACTCTTTGCTGACTGTCTGTGGATGGCTATCTGAATGCAGGACAGTAGAGAGTACACTCTATGGGAAATGGGGAGTTAATAATTTAGAGTCTCTGAAATATGTATTCTGTGGGCTGGTTCTAAACAGGCACATCTCCATGTGAGCATTTGGAGACAATTGACCTTACAGAAGGAGCTTCTGCAGATTCATGGTGGCTCATGTGAACCTGTCACCATTAACATTTTAAAATGCAATAGTACATCATAAACTACCTATTTCAAACCAGCCATTTGTTCTAGAAATGCTTACTTTTGACTTATTAATTCAGTTCGCCCTCTGTCTCTAAAGCCATTGATATTGCATGCTAATGAAAGAATTGTCACATCTGTGAATTATTTCAGTAGTTCAAAAGCACATTGGTAAATTAAACTCTTTTGAAGACCATGAAACGCATACTTTGTGGGTCTAATTTACGAAGGTTCTCTGGGCTGGAGAACAAAAGGGATTCTGCAAACCCGGCCTGGATTTATGAAAAATTGTCCCATGCTATATATCAGAAGTTTTCATTCCTTGGTTAGGTTAGTTTGAATCATAGGGGAGGGATGGTGAGACTCAAGAAAATCAACAGAAGTTTTGCATAAATCCAGGAGAGCCTGGACCACTTAAAACAAGAACAGAATACTAGCGCTCCCCCTCTAGCTTAACTTCAGCTGCAGCTGCCGCTATTACTAAGAGGCAGCGGGCGGGGATGACTCACCTCTTCCGCGTTCCAGCGTGCATTCCACTGTCGTCACTTCCTGAAATGCCGCCCACTTACAATATAGTGGGCGGCATTGCAGGAAGTGACGACAGTGGACTGCATGCTGGAACGCAGAAGAGGTTAGTCATCCCCGCCCATTGTCTCTTAGTAATAGTGGCAGCTGCAGCTGAAGTTAAGCTAGAGGGGGAGTGCAGATGAGGGACCTAGGTGAGGGAGGGGCGGTTCTGACCCCCCTCCCCGCCGCTCTCCTCAATACCCCCTTCCTGCACGCTTCCCCCTCCAGCTCGGCGGCCCCCCACCCATGACTGGGCGGGGGGGCGAAAAAGTCTAGCACCGGCTCTGGGGCAGGGCACTACTTCTTAGGCCCAGTGCACACCGAGCGGTTTTTGGAGCGATCCGTCGGCCGCATCCGCCTATAAAAACGCTTGTCTAATGTATTGCAATGGGATGGTGCACACCGGCGGTTTGCGGTTTTTGCCAAGCCGCAAACGCGCCTCCTGCTGCGCGTTTGCGGATTTCGGAAGCCTTTCGTCCTCAATGTAAAGTATAGGAAAAACGCAAACCACTCTGAAAAACGCTACTTCAGAGCGGTTTGCCAGGCATGTTTGTTACAGTAGCTGTTCAGTAACAGCTTTTACTGTAACAATATGTGTAATCTGCTACACAAAAACGCACCCAAAACCGCTAGGTATGTTTAGAAAACCTCTCTAAACATACCTAGAATCGCTCTGAAATCAGCTCCCAAAACCGCTAGCATATTGCGGATCTGCTAGTGGTTTTGGTGTGCACTGGGCCATAGATAGATAGATACAGCTGAAGTTAAGCTAGAGGCAGAGTGCAGATGGGGGTCCGACCCCCCCCCTGCCGCTTCAGCTGGAAGGGGAGCACAGATGGGGGACCCAGGTGAGGGAGGGGGGGTCTGACCCCCCTCCCCGCCGCTTAAGCTGGAGGGGGAGTGCAGATGGGGGACCCAGGTGAGGGGGTCCCCCATCTGCACTGGCTATATCCAGTGCCCTTTTATAGCCAAAAAAATCTCAGCTATTAAAGGGCACCCTCTTATAGTCCCCCCCCCCCCAAAAATCTCAGCTATAAAAGGGCACTCTTTTATAACCCCCAAAAAATCTTATAGCCAAAAATAACTTGGGTGCCCTTTTCACCAACTTATAGCCGATTTGAAGCAAATAACATTGAAGTCCATTGAGGCGCCCTTTTTACACAGATGACTCAGACGCCCTTTGCAACTGATATTGGTTAGGGTTAGGCACTTAAACTGAAGGGTTAAGGTTAGGATAGTAAAATATTGGTTTAATCACCAATATTTTACTGTTTAGCGGCACCACCCAGTGCCCATTTGATGATGCAGCAGCACAATATGTACTCCTTTTATGATACTATATGTATTTATAGTGACTGCAAAAAAAAGGGAGCGAAAAGATTATCGATAGATAGAAAATTCCATTTTACTCATGTTAGGGTGAACCTGTAGTGAAAGGGATATAATGACTGCCATATGTATTTCTAATTGCCTGGCTGTTTTGCTGATCTTTCTGACTAGTGAATAGTGTCTAAACCACACACCAGAAACAAGCATCTGGCTAGTCTGGTTAAACTTCAGAGCATGCAAATACTTATTTTAGCTCTGTGCCTTAAAGGGAACCTGTACTGAGTAAAATTATTTAAAATAAACACATGAGGTAACTTCAAATGAACATTACATAGTTACCTTGCCATCAGTTGCTCTCAGAAGCTCACCATTTTCTTCTGACAGTAATCGCTTCGAGTTCTGACAACTGATGGCAAGGTAACTATGTAATGTTCATTTGACGTTGCCTCGTGTTTATTTTAAATAATTTTACTCAGTACAGGTTCCCTTTAAAGCAACATGGGCAACCATATTATCCCAGGGGAAAACACATATATAAGTTGATAAATGCGTGTTTTACTTACATAATATATGTATTTTACTGCTCACGTTTTGATTTCAGTGAATTTGATTTTAGGCACCAAAGTCAACTTATTAGGTGGAGTAACAAATGACATTTTTTGGTCAACTAGATTGAAAAGTCAACTAGCAAAGAAACTATAATATTCTATAAACCTCATATACCTATAGAGCTATTTGCCAGTAACAACACAGGGTTTTTCATGTGTCTTTAGTCACAGCCTATGTAAAGAAAATACCTCATGTATCAGAGCTCTGCTTTCCCAGTTGGCCCGCGGATTACAGGACTGTGTACCATGCAGTGGTCAATTGCCACCTGATCGACCAGCAGATAGATCCCTCTGTGATCGAATCTGATCAAAGAGGGATCTATTGGCTGCCTACACTGCAAACAGATTTTCAATCGATTTCACTATGAAACAATCGATTTCACTCCCTGCATACATTACCTGATCCGGCCGGCGCGAGTCCCCCGGTCTCCGCTGTCTCTTCTCCGCTCTGGGCTTCAGCTTCACTTTACTTCCTGTCGGGGGAAGTTTAAATTAGGAACAACTTAGTTTAAATGATTATTTTTCTTGTTAATGTGTTGAAAGGTTATTTTTTATTAATCAGGAGAAAAAAAAAGTCATTTATGAGACGTTTTGTGAATTGACCCCATTGTAGGATTCATATACCTTATTTATTTTAGAATCATTAATTCAATAGTTAACTCAAGAGAACAGTGTTTCAGCATCAACAAATTGAAATGTTTCTGACCCTGAAATCATTTGCTGACAACAAGGAAGACTTATGTTCAGTTTGCACATACGTTATGAAAAGATTAAAAAAGGCCTTTGCATTGTTATTTGCTAGTAATTACTATGTGACTTTTAGAATTTCAGGTTGATAGTTAGGCCCCAATATCTTGATGACTTCTGTCATTAGTGCAAGTTTGGATGAGAGTTGTTTGTTTGAGCCTGATTCAGTGCAAACTGAACATAAGTCTTCCTTGTTGTCAGCAAAAATGTAACATAGATAAGGTAAAAACTGGTGAAAAAGCTTTGTGAAACATGCCCATTGTTGCAGTCAGTGCATATTATGGCTGTATAAAGTGGGACACATTAAAGTGTACCCTAACCGAAGTTCAGGTACAAAATGAGATACTTACCTAAAGAGAGAGAAGCCTCAATGGTCCAATTTCTATCAAAAAATCATTCGAGTGATCAGAAATTCTGATCGGAAGCAAAACTGTTCACTACACCATCAACGAACCAATCTTTGCTTCCTATCTATCACAACCAATAAAGAAAATCCAAATTTTGGTTTGACAAAAATCCAATCGGACAGCTATTTTTATAATCATTCATAATTGATTGTGCCCATCAACTAAGGTTATTTTCAACCAATCCGCTCAGAATTTCTGATCGCTTGAACGATTTTTTGCTAGAAATTGGATTGTTAGTGGCCAGCTTCAGGATCGTACTGAGACTTCTCTCGATGCTCTGATATCCCTCAACGATGAGCGTGGCATCCTAGAAGATTAGCGACAAGGAATCGACGCTAATCATATCGGGGCCACGCACCTTCTATTCTTTCAGCATGGGTGCGCAGTAGCCAAGCGAGCAAGCCCGCGCAGTAACCCGGAATCGCAAGCTCTGTGCTACTGCGCATGCGTGGCTGTGCTCGCATGGCTACTGTACAGCTACGCTCATAACAGAGGAGGATGGGGCCTGCGCTCAGCGATAAAGGACATTGGACCACAAAGGGAACCCTTTAAAACCACAAAGGGATCTCTTTAAAACTGTAAAAAAAATAGAATCTTATAAAGGTCTCTGATTATAACTTTGGAGTAGTTTCTTAAAGAGAATCTGTATTGTTAAAATCACACAAAAGTAAACATACCAGTGCATTAGGGGACATCTCCTATTACCCTCTGACACAATTTCGCCGCTCCCCGCCGCATTAAAAGTGGTTAAAAACAGTTTTAAAAAGTTTGTTTATAAACAAACAAAATGGCCACCAAAACAGGAAGTAGGTTGATGTACAGTATGTCCACACATAGAAAATACATCCATACACAAGCAGTCTGTATACAGCCTTCCTTTTGAATCTCAAGAGATCATTTGTGTGTTTCTTTCCCCCTGCATCTCTCATGCACTGAAGTTTCAGGCTGCTCTTTTCTTCCTGCAAACAGCTTTGCCCTTGTCTGTAATTCCTCACTATGTGAAAGCCCAGCCAGCTCAGAGGATGATTTATCCAGCTTGTAAAAGATAAGAGAGAAGAGAGAAGCTGCTATAATCTAAATAACACACAGGCAGTGTGCATAGAGGGGCTTGGAAGGGGGAGTTCATAGCAGAACCACAACACTGAAGAACTTGGCAGCCTTCCAGACACAGGCTGACAAGTCTGACAAGAGAGAGATAAGTTGATTTATTACAGAGACTGTGATAGTACAAAGTGCTGCAGTAAGCCAGAACACATTAGAATAGCTTTTGGAACTTGTAGGATGATAAAAAACAGGATGCAATTTTTGTTACGGAGTCTCTTTAATGTTGACATTATAATGTCTTATAAAATATGACACAAAAATATTTAAAACGAAAGTATGATGATGAATGGATATCGACGTATTATAGACTACATACAGCTCTATTAAATTTAAATCATTACGTTGTGTATAGGCATTTAAGGTTCAAAAAGACAATTTGAGCCTCATGCATTAAATGTCTATCTCACGTTTCTTTTTAGAAATCACTCATCTCTCCAGATTCACCAACATTAACCACCTTACCCCCACCCGTACGAATTTCTCCGTCCCTTTTTACATCCTTTAACCCCCAGGGACAGAGAAATCCGTACTTTCCGCGTTCGCGCCGCTGCCCGCGCTCCCGCTCGTAAACACGCCGCTGGCCGCTCGTAAACACGCCGCCGCCCGCTCGCCCGGAGATCAATGAACGGGAAAAATCCATTCCCGTTTGTTGATCTAAGCCCTGCAATGATCCGCTGCTCTCCGATGAGCAGCGCGATAATTGTGAAAAAAAAACCACATTACCAGCCTCTTTGTACATCCTCCAAGCCTCTGGAAGGACGCTTGGAGGTCGCATTAAATAAAAAGTTACTGTTGCCATCTTGTGGCCAAATAGTAAAACTACACCCTAAACATTTTTCACATACAAATGAATTACTTATGCACAAAAAATTTACTCATTACCTCCCACACTCCCCATTTTTTTGTTTTTTGTAATTAAAAAAAAATTAAAAAATTTACAATTAAAAAAATACATAAATAACCTTAGGGACTGAATTTTTTTTAAATATATATGTCAGGAGGGTACAACACTGTTACTTAAAGGGAACCTTAACTGAACGGGGGGTATAGAGTTTTACTTACCTGGGGCTATTACCAGCCCCCTGCAGCAGTCCTGTGCCCTCGGCGCCGCTCTGGAATCCTCTGGTCCCCCACTGTCACTTAGTTTCGTTTTTGACGACTCACCAGTCGCCGGCCGCCATGCGTATTATTGGACGCATTCACCAATGCAATTAGCGCTATTGCGGACCGCAACGCGTACAAAAATACGCGTTGCCGCATATCTACGCGTGTGGAATGCGGCAACGCGTATTTTTGTACGCGTTGCGGTCCACAATAGCGCTAATTGCATTGGTGAATGCGTCCAATAATACGCATGGCGGCCGGCGACTGGTGAGTCGTCAAAAACGAAACTAAGTGACAGCGGGGGACCAGAGGATTCCAGAGCGGCGCCGAGGGCACAGGACTGCTGCAGGGGGCTGGCAATAGCCCCAGGTAAGTAAAACTCTATAACCCCCGTTCAGTTAAGGTTCCCTTTAATAAACTATGGGCTTGTAATTAGGGATGGACGCAAAACTGAAAAAAATGCACCTTTATTTCCAAATAAAATATTGGCGCCAAACCTTGTGATAGGGACATAATTTAAACGGTTTTATAACCGGGACAAAAGGGCAAATAAAGTTCATGGGTTTTAATTACAGTAGCATGCATTATTTAAAAACTTTAATGGCCGAAAACTGAAAAATAATTAATTTTTTCCCACATTTTTCCTATTTTCCCATTAAAACACATATAGAATAAAATAATTCTTGGCATAATGTTCTACCTAAAGAAAGCCTAATTGGTGGTGGAAAAAACAAGATATAGTTCATTTCATTGTGATAAGTAATGATAAAGTTATAGACGAATGAATGGAAGGAGCGCTGAAAGGTGAAAATCGCTCTGGTGCTCAGGGGGTAAAACCCCTCAGTGGTGAAGTGGTTAAACACCAATGAGAAATGTTTTGTGTAAATGTACTACCTTATTAAGCACTTAAATCAAGGTACATTAACAAAATTGCACATAAATTATTTCATTCTGTGTTACAGAATGATTAATAACAGCTTTTCAGATCTCTCGCAGGAAGGCCTAAGGACTAACTTAAGGTTTACTTCAAGCAGACATTCACTGATAGCAGCTGTGTTTTTGTAATGTGAAATAGGCAGTTCACATAAGGATTCTGGCAGGAACTCTGCAAAAAATTGAACATTCATTCCTCGTCTGTTTAGACTGCAATCCAGTAGCCAGACAGAAAGAACTCACCAGACTTTTTGATTAGCCAAACTAAACTGAAATGGCATGTGATATGATGAGATAAGCACGGGTACATATAATTCGGAACCCATTTAGAATTGAACTTTCTTCACTTTTTATCTATATTTACTTCAAGAGTTTACATTGCTTATCTATGCAAATGTGGTACATAAACTGCAGTTAAATGCAGCCATAGATCTCCTAAATAGTAAACAGAAGTCAAAACACTTTTATATGACTGAGCAAATAATCCTGATAACACCAGAGCGCCGAAAAGCTCAAAACCATTTATTCATTTTGTTGGACTGAATGAACAAGATGCTGACATGGCTGTTCTTCACTTCAGAGATAGAATTTAACCCCAGAAAGTGAAAATAAGCATATAGGACACCAGGAAAGTTTGATATATATCTGCCACTATACATACAATTTATTATCTCTTTACTTGATTTTCAGTTTAGGGTTGCTTTAACCACTTCAACCTACAGTGCCGTTTCACCTTATGCATCTGAGCAACTTTCACCTCCCATTCATTCGCCAATAACTTTATCACTACTTATCACAATTAATTGATCTATGTCTTGTTTTTTCCACCACCAATTAGGCTTTCTTTGGGTGGTACATTTTGCTAAGAATTATTTTTTTCTAAATACAATTTAACCGGAATATTAAGAAAAAAATGAGAAAATTCATTATTTCTCAGTTTTCAGCCATTTTAGCTTTAAAATAATACATGCTACCATAATTAAAACCTGCAGAAGTTGTGTTAACACCGCTCTACCCACCAATCACTGGAATGTGCACGATCAGGTCAGCAAAGCCCACAATGTACAGAAGAAAGGTCCGCACCAGTCCAGGATTCCAAACAATGACTTTTATTTAGGACGTATCCAGTATAAAATATGCACATGCATCAAGATACTAACATGTTTCGAGCTATCTCAGCTCTTAATCATAGCTGGTTAAAGACATGACAGAACCTCCTATAAATAGGAGGATATCCTGTGCCGGCCACTTAAGACTCCACCCCTCAAAAAGAAAGGGGGGGAAGTAAATGGACGATGGTTTTAATATAATGGACAGGTAATTATTTGTATAAGCACATTACAAAAACAAAGCACTATACACACAAATTTAAAAATGTATATAAGATACAAAATACAAAGTGCTAAGAAATAAATAAAATTTAACAAAGAACAGCGTGAGTAAACACAGAATCATGTAGGTATGTATGAGGCCATACACAGACCCTGTCTATAGATGGAAGGATGTATAAATGTAAATGAAAGGAGGGGCATCTCACCCCCCCTTCCCCCCCCCCTTTTTGGAGGCCCTCTGTGTGCCAAACCATGGTTTGGTGAGATGCCCCTCCCTTCATTTACATTTATACATCCTTCCATCTATAGACAGGGTCTGTGTATGGCCTCATACATACCTACATGATTCTGTGTTTACTCACGCTGTTCTTTGTTAAATTTTATTTATTTCTTAGCACTTTGTATTTTGTATCTTATATACATTTTTAAATGTATGTGTATAGTGCTTTGTTTTTCAGCTTGCCTGTGTGTAAATACAGTCCCCTCTCCTCCTCCCCTCTGCCTCTGAAATCTCTGGCTAGTAACCTCCTCCTCCTGCCCAGACTGAGCTTCCATAAGCCCTTGCTACAGTGCCAAGGCACAAAAGGAGCTGTGGGCGAGGCTTATTTAGTTTGTGGGGAATTGGAGTATTAAAACAAAACACAAAAAGTATTTGGCTTGAGGAATGCCCTATAAACTATATGAAAGGAGCACAATTATGCAATGAGTAAAAGTTTATCTCGGATCCACTTTAATGTTCATTTTCTGCATCTGTTTTGAATGCAAGATGTGTATCCTACCTATAATTAGGCTCTGCACGCCTATGCTGTTAGTCATCCAGATGCAGCCTGTCTTAGGAAGTGCTGCCACCTCTCCCTTTTGTCCCATGACTGGTACAAGTTGCACTGATTCATGTGAAGTTTATTTTTGTTTTGTTTTTTGCATAGCAGGAGAATTTGCTGCAATTCAGGCAGATAACATATTTTTCCATTAACCACTGTAGACGAAATTACTATTATTATTTTGTTTGTATTTTCCTTTCTCTACCTTTTTGCAGAATGAATGCCCAAATATGCGAGGTATATCATTTGATTTATGGGCACACATGATTTGTCAAAGAAAAGATTGCAGTTCTCTCTGGTCTGGCATTTTAATCCTGGGTGAATAATCCAGAGAAATTATTAATGATGTGTAAGAATATAAATTCTGATACTGGTATGTAAGTAAAGCATGCAGCCCGCGTTATAAATCTTCTAGGCCGCTGCCTTTGTGATTTGTAGGTCTTTGCTGGTCTAAGAACAATTTCTTGTGTGAGTTTGCTTTGATTTCAGGCACGTCATATTTGCATGCTTGATATGTAATTATTCACAGTCTGATTACAAAAATGAACCATCATTTAAAAAATAAATTAGCATTAAATGACATGCTTTAACGTTAACACTAACTTAGTTATTCAGCACATATTTTCTCAACTAGAATTCCATGAAAAAGTATAATTTATCTTGCCAATTAAGTGAAATGATTTTGTAATTAGTATATATATCAGTTTCAGGCTATTCAGAATTCATAAATAAAAAGGGCTCACATAATTAACTTTTAGTGACAGATTGTTCTGAAAAGCTAATTTCGTCAGGGCAAGAATCAGCACAAAACTTTACAGACTACTAGTTTATGTAAGTTTTTTCTTTTATATGGTATCTCTAAGGGTCCATTCACACTTAAAAGCGCAAAACGGTAGTGCTTAGTGCTACCGTTTTGCACAAGTGATTTTATCATGATTAGCGCGGTAAAATCACTGTACACACCCGCGATTCAGTGCGATCGCGACCAGTGCTTCTTCAAACACTGTACTGTGATTGCTCGAGAATCGCGGCGAAAAGCTGCAGGTAACACGTTTTGCAATTGCTGTTAATCGCTAAGCACCCAGGATCGACGGCAATCATGGCAGTTAGATCACTGCCATTAGTTTACTATTGCGCAAGCGCTTTAAAAAGTGATAGCGCTTCGGCATTAGTGGGAATCACTCGCTAATCGCCCTTATGAGAAAGGGCCCTTTAAGACCACTGTCATGAAAAATTGTAAAATATAAAATACAAATATGTAGTATGTCTCTTCCAGAAAAAAAACAAAACTAAATAACTCTTCTCCAATGTTGCTGTCACTTTCAGTAGTTAGTAGAAATTTTTGACAAGTCCATCTTGTCATGGGGATTCTCAGTATTTTATTTATTTTTTACAAAAGCACTCCCTGGAAAGGATATATACAAAGATGCAGAGGCCCCCCACTTACACCTGTTTGCACAGTATTTTGGCAGTTGGACTGAGCAACTTCCATTCACTAAGTGCTTTTGATAATAAAGAGAATTCCCCTATGAAGAGTTTGGCTAGTCTAAAACTTGTCAGTTCTGTCTGAGTTCTATTACCTACTGTAAGTAAAAGCAACATAGGGAAAAAAATAATCTATAGCACATTTTACTTTGAGAGAAATGTAACTTTTATTTATGTGTTTTCATGTATTTTAAATGTTACAATTTTTCATGATAGTAGTCCTTTAAGAGCTGTATGAAGGTTGCAGTATAGTTTCTAGCTAATGAGTAAAGGTCCCCATAGACTGGTAATATTGAACTCCAGGGCCATATCCATTCCAGTGTTTAGGATAGACTGAGACATGGAGAAATGTGCTTGATGAAGACTTTTCCTGATTCAGCCCCATCAATTGAATGGAGCTGTGACATAAATATTTGAGTACCTCAGCCCTTGAGGACTGGAGTCCAACGTCCCTGCCACAGACCTTGCCCAATTGCTGCTGGCTTGACATTGTTGCAGTGAGTTAGCTGTTCATGGACATTTTTTTTTGGGGGGGGGAGGAGTTTACAGTTAATTTATGCTCCTCTCAATCTGTGGCATGCTGTGACATAGTGTGCAGCAATTGTCACTGTGGATTTCTCTTCTCCTAGTAGAATGCAGCGGATCAGTTCATTTCGGTGCTCGGCTCTGAGATCCAAGTAGTAATGCTATGATGCGCGCTCCGCATAGCGGTAATTCAGGGCTCTGGCGGCTGCCATACCCCGAATTACATCTCCCTCCGAGTTGTGACAACTCGGAGGGGAAATAGTATTTAACGCTGCCTCAGAGTTTAGCGGCAGTGGGGAAAGCTGTCATTCGGCTCTCCCCGCGCCGAACTGAGCGGCGCCGACATAATATGCTCCCGAATGCAGTACACACAACAGGCATTGTAAGTGGTCACACTGCATATCCACCCACCTTTGCATATCTGTGGCCACATGGTCTGTAGTAAACTCCAGTTCCAGATAAAGTTGCAGATCTAGAACACGTATACAAACACTGAAGTCACAATCATTTTTTTGCACTTGTTTCATAGCGAAAGAAAGGTGTTAATAGTGTCGGTTGCTGCAAACCGTACACAGGTAAATACCAATTACTTTGCTTTATTAGCAATCTTTGTGTTACCTTTGGTGACTTTTTTTTAGAACAGTTTAAAGAGTAACTGTCAGGCTGCAGAAGCTAATTTAAACCTCTATTCTCCTGTGTTAAACAGTTTAGAAGGAAGCCAAAAAGGCATTAGTGAAGATAAAAATCTCAGTTACCTTTGATGTGTGCTTATCAGCAAAGCTGTTATAGACCCAAGAGGACGCAAGCCGCATACTATACTGCAAAGCATTCTGGGGCCCTCCCCTCGGCTGCTAATGAGACGTTACAGCAGCTTGTAATCAGTCCAGCGCGTAGCACTGATAAATCTCCGGGCAGAGTACACTGCAGGAGTCAGCTATTGTTCCTAGCCACATGGCTCATTAATATTCACTGCACACTGTGTTATTCAGTACGAGCTTTTCTGTGATCAGGAAGCAGGCAGGACATGACGACACATTTGACAGAAAAACATGGAGCCTGCCATGAGCTGTCAGGAGCATCTATCTCTGCATATACTATATACAAATTCTGTGAAATCCAAACGTGGACAGTGAAATGCATATGTAATGTAAGTACAGCCAATCTTTAGCTACTGATATATGTGTTTATTTTCTCTGAGACCTTATACCTAACAGCTCCTCTTTAAATACTTATGTAAGTGTTCAGGGACATAGTTTGTTTCAACTATTAACAACCCAAAAACCAATTACTTTTGTGATATGCAATGAGGTGGACTGAGCAATAGAATATGCATTTCTGTGCATTACTCCATCTCATTTCATACTAACCACCAGGTCTCGGTTACTCCTTTCCGGGCAGGCACATCTTTCTTAGCACGTTACAGAGAACATAGTCATGTCTCAAACAGTCCCTCAGAGGAACTCATAATATCATTCTTATCATAGTTATTTCGTAGAAAACTGAGTTGCTCGAAGGATAGTGAATTGCTTGGAGTGAACCCATGCAGACATGGGGAGAACATACAAACTCCATGCAGGTAGTGTACTTGCTAATGTTTGAATCTGGGACCTTAATGCTGCAAAGTGAAAGTGATAGACACTATTCCTTGGTGTTTATAATGATATTGGTCACATTAAATGCACAAATTTTGTTGGATCCAGAAAAAAGAAAAGAAAAACATAACGAGGTGCGGTATGGTAATGCACTGTAAGCTTTACCATGCATTAACAGTAAAAGTGAAGCATACTTTTCACTGACTGTATGCTTCACTGTACCCGACGTAACCCGAGGTTAATGTACGGTTCCGCTTTCCCAAGCCATTGCTTTGCATTCCTGCTTTCACAGGGAACGCAAGACAAGCGTCGCTGTAAACATGGCCTAAATTAAATCTTAGGGATTTTTTTGTTTTTTTAAGATTTTGGTCTAAAATTTGTGTGCATTTATGCAACTTTTTGATTCAATTGTTTCAGTTTCATGCAGTTAATCTGGGCCTCGCGGTGCCGTGAGATATTCTATTTGAGCTGTTCTCATACCATGAAGGTGGAAATTTACAAGCTCAAAGGTACCCTTGTACCACGATGAGTGTAAAGTGCTTGATAATTGATTTCCAACTCAATTAACAATTTCATACAGTTTTTGGTAGATTACCATACTATTTCAAAAATCTTTCTATGTTTGTTGATAAAGCAATTAAAACACCTTGGTAATATTTGTCAGAATAGATAAGACTTCTTACAGTGTATCATATGATTCTGATCTTTAAAAAGCTAAAATCTGGGTCATTTACTATATAGAAAAATGCAGTAAGGATCACTGAATTTTAATTACAATCACCTTAAAACATTTTGACATATGTAGACCTCATTTTTGTTTGTCTTTGTGTGCACCTCACCACACAGCTAAGTTTGTCTTTCTTTCCCGACTTTAATTGTTAAGAGGTATGGTATGTATATGTGTTATGTGACATAACATGCCTAGGGCTAATTAATCAGGATAGGAATAAACTAAACCAGAGCACCACATCTCTGTGTTTTTCCATATAAATAACTGAATCTACTGACAAAATAATGAATTACATTGCTCTAATGACTTCAGTACATTCCCTGTAAGGTACCAGTGCTATTTCTCGAGTGTGATCGAAGCATTCAAATGCAATATGTTATGGTGTGGGTCATTAACCATGGCACAGTAATATACAGTACAGTATGGACACATACAAATACCTCCTGTGCCTCTCTTGATGAAGCATGCTTAACACTGCAACACTGCTTAAGGTAAAAATTGTCACATATTCTGTGTTCTCACTTAAAATATCTCGATCATTTCTGTCAGGGAAACATTGTAACTGGAAGAAACAAAATATATGTGATGTGCCCTATAATATATTATACTGTACAACAGTACTGGATGGATAATTGTGTCAATAAAATTCATTTTCTGGTAAGGACTGTACTTCTTGTTTTTAGTAGTGAGAGAGATTTTTCCTTTTAAATATACTAGTAGACAAGGATCTGATTATGGTATTTCTCAAAAAAAGTAATTTATAAAGGTACTTCATACAACTTTTTTTTATTCTTGATGGCCACTAAAAAAAAGTTTTGTGTGCAACCTGTCTCCTTTTAAAACAGGTAAAGATGAGATTTTATAATAATATTAATAAATGCCTGACTCAACCACCTCCTTAGTGGGCTATACCCCCACCTCCAATTAGAGGGAGTGACCAAAATTGCAATTGAATTCACTATTAAGTATAAATAATTTTTGGTTTCTCATAGGTATAGAAAGTTACAAAATTTGCTTTATTTTGGAAATTCGTATATCAAAATTGCAGACCAACCAATTAAAACATTTAAAACACGGCCAGGATAGAGCGCTCACTCAATAAATCACACCATGCACACTCATACAGTCATACACCCCTTCTGGTACCGGTACCATATTACATAGTTACATAGTTATTTTGGTTGAAAAAAGAAATACGTCCATCGAGTTCAACCAGTACAAAGTACATCTCCAGCCCGTCCCCCACATACCCCTGTTGTTCCAGAGGAAGGCGAAAAAACCCCCACAAGGCATGGTCCAATTAGCCCCAAAAGGGACAAATTCCTTCCTGACTCCAGATGGCAATCAGATAAAATCCCTGGATCAACATCATTAGGCATAACCTAGTAATTGTAGCCATGGATGTCTTTCAACGCAAGGAAAGCATCTAAGCCCCTTTAAATGCAGGTATAGAGTTTGCCATAACGACTTCCTGTGGCAATGCATTCCACATCTTAATCACTCTTACTGTAAAGAACCCTTTCCTAAATAAATGGCTAAAACGTTTTTCCTCCATGCGCATCTCATGTCCTCTAGTCCTTTGAGAAGGCCTAGGGACAAAAAGCTCATCCGCCAAGCTATTATATTGCCCTCTGATGTATTTATACATGTTAATTAGATCTCCTCTAAGGCGTCTTTTCTCTAGACTAAATAAACCCAGTTTATCTAACCTTTCTTGGTAAGCGAGACCTTCCATCCCACGTATCAATTTTGTAGCTCGTCTCTGTACCTGCTCTAAAACTGCAATATCTTTTTTGTAATGTGGTGCCCAGAACTGAATTCCATATTCCAGATGTGGCCTTACTAGAGAGTTAAACAGGGGCAATATTATGCTAGCATCTCGAGTTTTTATTTCCCTTTTAATGCATCCTAAAATGTTGTTCGCTTTAGCTGCAGCGGCTTGGCATTGAGTATGATTATTTAACTTGTTGTCGATGAGTACTCCTAAGTCCTTCTCCAAGTTTGATGTTCCCAACTGTATCCCATTTATTTTGTATAGTGCTAGACCATTGGTACGACCAAAATGCATGACTTTACATTTGTCAACATTGAATTTCATCTGCCATGTATGTGCCCATATAGCCATCCTATCCAGATCCTGTTGCAATATGACACTATCTTCCTGAGAGTTGATGATTTTGCACAATTTTGTATCATCTGCAAAAATAGCAACATTGCTCACTACTGCATCTACTAGGTCATTAATAAATAAATTGAAGAGCACTGGACCCAGTACAGACCCCTGTGGGACCCCACTGCTAACAGTCTCCCATTTTGAGTACGATCCATTGACCACAACTCTTTGTTTTCTGTCCATTAGCCAGTTCCTATCCATGCACACAAACTCTTCCCCAGTCCTTGCATCCTCAACTTTTGCACCAGACTTCTGTGGGGAACAGTGTCGAAGGCCTTTGCAAAGTCCAAGTATATCACATCTACAGCATTCCCAATATCCATATTAGCATTCACTACCTCATAAAAGCTGAGCATGTTAGTCAAACAGGACCCGTCTTTAGTAAACCCATGTTGATGCTGAGAAATAAGATTATTTTCTACTATGAAGTCATGTATAGTATCTCTTAGTAACCCCCCAAATAGTTTGCATACAACTGATGTTAAGCTTACAGGTCTATAATTTCCTGGATCAGATTTTTTGCCCTTCTTAAATAATGGGAAAACGTGGGCTGTACGCCAATCCACTGGGACTCTGCTAGTTGCAAGAGAGTCACAAAAGATAAGGGGCTTAGCTATAACTGAACTTAATTCTCTTAGGACCCGAGGATGCATGCCATCCAGGCCAGGTGCCTTGTCTATGTTTAATTTATTTAGTCTTGCCTTTACTTCTTCCTGCGTTAAGTATTTAATATTACAGTTAGAAGATTGAGACTCTTTTGCCTCTGTAATTTGCAACAGTGCTGTTTCCTTTGTGAAGACAGAAGCAAAAAAAGCATTTAATAACTCTGCCTTACCTTGGTCATCCACCATTGAGTTCCCAACCTCATCCTTTAGGATTCCTATACAGTCAACCTTTCTTTTTTTAGAGTTGATGTACTTGTAAAACTTTTTTGGGTTAGATTTGATATCCCTAGCGATTTGATTTTCAGCTTCGATCTTTGCCAGCCTAATTTCTTTTTTACAATTTTTATTGCACTCCTTATAATTGCTTAGTGCAGCCTCAGCCCCCTCCTGTTTTAGGACCTTATAGGCATTCTTTTTCCTCTTCATTTTATCCCTAACCTTTCTATTCATCCATAGAGGCCTTTTTTATTCCTAGACATTTTGTTTCCATATGGGATATACATACTACAATATTGATTGAGAATACGTTTAAAAGCTTGCCATTTCCTTTCAGTGTCCTTCCCTTGTAGTACATTATCCCAGTTCACCAAACTTAGTGCCTGCCTAATTTGATTGAACTTTGCTTTTCTAAAATTCATAGTTTTAGTGGTCCCGCTGCCCCGTGGCCTATCAGTCACCAGATCAAACGTTATCATGTTGTGATCACTATTTCCTAAATGTTCTTGAACCTGCACATTTGATACATTATCACTATTTCCCAAATGTTCTTGAACCTGCACATTTGATACATTATCTGGTCTATTAGAAATTATCAGATCCAGTAACGCATTCCCCCTAGTTGGTTCCGTTACCATTTGAGTCAAGTAATTGTCCTGTAGTGCTGCCAGAAATCTGCTGCTTTTACCAGAATGGGTAGCCTCAATACCCCAGTCAATGTCTGGAAAGTTGAAGTCACCCATAATTATGACCTCATTTTGTCCTTATCTTCTTCAGAGAGGGGGAGATAGTTTAAGTGTAGGTAGAAATAATTGAACAACTTCAGCTTGCAATATTGCAGTAACGGATTGTGGTGGTGTATGGAGTGATCTCACCACAAGCTTTATATCCTGTCGGTTTCCATCTCAACTCCGGATTCCACCATCTACAGGACTGCTACAAGGTGTTTGATTGCTGCCCAGATTACCGGTAATCCTCGGTGGTTGGCTGTCTCGCTCGACCCAGTCCGCAAGAGCCTTCTCGGGGAGCAGACGCCGACCTCCTATCACGGTGCTGCAGCTGCCGCCGATAGTTAGGAGCGCTCAAGGCCGCGGGATTTGCACCCGCCTATCATTTCTGTCAGGGAAACATTGTAACTGGAAGAAACAAAATACAGGATCTTCTCAAAAAATTAGCATATTGTGATAAAGTTCATTATTTTCTGTAATATACTGATAAACATTAGACTTTCATATATTTTAGATTCAAATACACACAACTGAAGTAGTTCAAGCCTTTTATTGTTTTAATATTGATGATTTTGGCATGCAGCTCATGAAAACCCAAATTTCCTATCTCAAAAAATTAGCATATTTCATCCGACCAATAAAAAAAAAGTGTTTTTAAAACAAAAAAAGTCAACCTTCAAATAATTATGTTCAGTTATGCACTCAATACTTGGTCGGGAATCCTTTTGCAGAAATGACTGCTTCAATGCGGCGTGGAATGGAGGCAATCAGCCTGTGGCACTGCTCAGGTGTTATGGAGGTCCAGGATGCTTCGATAGTGGCCTTAAGCTCATCCAGAGTGTTGGGTCTTGCGTCTCTCAACTTTCTCTTCACAATATCCCACAGATTCTCTATGGGGTTCAGGTCAGGAGAGTTGGCAGGCTAATTGAGCACAGTAATACCATGGTCAGTAAACCGTTTACCAATGGTTTTGGCACTGTGAGCAGGTGCCAGGTTGTGCTCGAAAATGAAATCTTCATCTCCATAAAGCTTTTCAGCAGATGGAAGCATGAACCCACTTTTGAACCAGAAACAGCGGCAGAAGCGCCTGACCTGGGCTACAGAGAAGCAGCCCTGGACTGTTGCTCAGTGGTCCAAAGTACTTTTTTCAGATGAAAGCAACTTTTACATGTCATTCGGAAATCAAGGTGCCAGAGTCTGGAGGAAGACTGGGGAGAGGGAAATGCCAAAATGCCTGAAGTCCAGTGTCAAGTACCCACAGTCAGTGATGGTCTGGGTTGCCATGTCAGCTGCTGGTGTTGGTCCACTGTGTTTTATCAAGGGCAGGGTCAATGCAGCTAGCTATCAGGAGATTTTGGAGCACTTCATGCTTCCATCTGCTGTAAAGCTTTATGGAGATGAAGATTTCATTTTTCAGCACAACCTGGCACCTCACAGTGCCAAAACCACTGGTAAATGGTTTACTGACCATGGTATTACTGTGCTCAATTGGCCTGCCAACTCTCCTGACCTGAACCCCATAGAGAATCTGTGGGATATTGTGAAGAGAAAGTTGAGAGACGCAAGACCCAACACTCTGGATGAGCTTAAGGCCACTATCGAAGCATCCTGGGCCTCCATAACACCTGAGCAGTGCCACAGGCTGATTGCCTCCATGCCACGCCGCATTGAAGCAGTCATTTCTGCAAAAGGATTCCAGACCAAGTATTGAGTGCATAACTGAACATAATTATTTGAAGGTTGACTTTTTTTGTTTTAAAAACACTTTTCTTTTATTGGTCGGATGAAATATGCTAATTTTTTGAGATAGGAAATTTGGGTTTTCATGAGCTGCATGCCAAAATCATCAATATTAAAACAATAAAAGGCTTGAACTACTTCAGTTGTGTGTATTTGAATCTAAAATATATGAAAGTCTAATGTTTATCAGTACATTACAGAAAATAATGAACTTTATCACAATATGCTAATTTTTTGAGAAGATCCTGTATATGTGATGTGCCCTATAATATATTATACTGTACAACAGTACTGGATGGATAATTGTGTCAATAAAATTCATTTTCTGGTAAGAACTGCACTTCTTGTTTTTAGTAGTGAGAAAGATTTTTCCTTTTAAATATACTAGTAGACAAGGATCTGATTATGGTATTTCTAAAAAAAAAAGTAATTTATAAAGGTACTTCATAAAACTTTTTTTTATTCTTGATGGCCACTAAAAAAAGTTTTATGTGCAACCTGTCTCCTTTTAAAACAGGTAAAGATGAGATTTTAAGTATGAATATTTCAGCTTCATGGTAGCCACACATGTGACAATAGAAAATATTTTTTTCGATCGATAAATTCGATCGGAATTGTATGTATTTTTTTGTCTTTTTTTATTTTTTATTTTATTAAAATCGATCAGAAAGGTTGGAATGAAAGGTACATTTCAAAGGTTGTTTGTGTTGTGTGCCTTTATATGTAGCAGTGATGGCACTGAGCACCTCATACACATTTATAAATGAAAATTTATATTATTATTATACCTAATTTATATATTTCATTCAATTGTTTTTGTTGTGATTGTGTGAAAATCAAACATACATGTGTGATACATTGGTTACAAGAGTCTAATTTTTCATTTAAGCAAAAAAAAACCCCAAATCAGCCTGAGAGAATTTGCCTCCACTAACATGGCGTATGCGTATGTGCGTGCATCCATGCGTCGGGTGCTATATGCATATACGTGTATATTTTTACGCATTCGTTTTTAATAGTGCGCAGAGATGGATATGCATCACATGTATTTTTCCGCGGTATGCGTACGAATGTAGGCGACGACGTTACGTAACTTCTAAGGTCAATTTTGTTGACCCGGAAATTGAAGGTAGACTTCCTTTATAATGCGACCATTCGGCAGATACGCACTAGAGGTGCCCGATGTTAGATGTTAATCTTCACCTGGTAAGTTCTTTACATTTTATGAGTCTATTGGAGGCAAAGGCTTATATTATTCCATCACTATGGTTTTTTTTTTTTTTTGATGTAGCTACATTCTAGTAAGCCATTTGGCCTTGTGTTATTGAGATGTAATAGTATTTAATGGTCTATCTTTATAGCCTATTGAGAGGTCTTTCTTAATGACAAATGTTCATAATATTAAATGTTTATAATGTGGACATGCACAGTTCGAATAGAAATTATATGCATTATAGTGCGATCATATAGTATGTAATGGCATAGACAATGCTGGTCATTCCTTGTGTATGTAGTTATGTTGTTTATTTATGATCTTAGAATGACATTTTCTAGTGAGAATTTATACGTGTTGGGATGTCCTTTTTGGTTTCCTCCCGAGGTTATGCGACCTTATATAGGGTGTTAACCACCACAATATTGACCTCAATGGTATAAATATGGCAAATTGCTATATATAGTGGCCGCTTAATTTCAGTATGACAATGAAGGACTGTTATCAGAATATTTTAATTTTATGAGTACATTAGAATTTATACATGTTTATTTTAATTAATTTTACATGTAAGAAAATGTATGGGTGTATTATTGAGTGTCCTCTGTATCTGTTAATTGTAGGCACAGTGATTGGCCTGATGAAGTAAGTTGGAACTCATTGGAAATGCATTGCCTTGTGCTTAATAAATTAATTTCTTACTGTACCGTAAGTGATTTCTTGTCTGAGGTAAGCCACCTCAAGTTGTTTTTAAAACTTAATTTCATAATTCTTGGGCGCCTCTCCACCGTGTGTTGTTCCTACCACGCCCCTCTATGAGGGAAGTCCTTCCCGGACCCTTCGGTTCTAGGTCTTCTTATGCAGAGTGCGACCAGTACAGGCGGCAACCTGTACCCGCTTGGAGGTGGTATCCTCCTAAGGCGCAGTTGATGGTTGATTTTCTTGCAACCCACCTTTGTGAGTACTAACTCGTTAAATCTGACATTCTTCCTCCACTTTTAAACTTACTACACCATTGGGGCTCCCGGTGTCTCTGTGTTTTTTTCTCAGGATTTCCTGCCCACTATTGTTTCTACTGCTGTTACCATTGTGAAAGGGCAATGGAGATCAGATAAAATACGCAATGGGGCCAAATTACACAAGTAATCATCATAATCATTACTCTCATCATCCATGACAGCCCTGTACTCATGGAAAACAAACAGTGTCAGTCACATGTGCTTGGTCTTGCTTCATGAAATTCCCTTGAACAGTATTTTGTCATGAAAAACACTAAATATGAGAACACTGTTATTTTTGCCTTCCTCTCGATCAGCTAATGCCCCTTTGAAAGAATCAGTGTGTGTAGGTATTAGGTTGATTCTGCTTATCTGATGCAGCAGCTGAAAGAAGCAGTGATTGGCAAACTCATCTGGAATGCAGAACCAGTTGCCTGGCAGTCTTGCTGATATTTCTGATCAGCAGGGTCTAAATCACACATCTGAAACAAGCATGCAACTAAACTTGTCAGATTTGTCATAGACCTCTGATTTGTATGCTTGTTCAGTGTCTATGGCTTAAAATAGAGGCAGAGGATCAGCAGGACAGTCAGGCAATGTGCATTATTTAAAGGACAATTGAAGTTAGATGTTTATGGAGGCTGCCATATTTTTTTACTTTTAAACAATTTGAGTTGCCTGGCAGCCTTGCTGATCTATTTTGCTGCAGTGCAGTAATTTCTGAGTAACACCAGAAATAAGCATGCAGTTGTCAGATCTGGCATTAATGTCCGAAACATCTGATCTGCTGCATGCTTGTTCCGGGTCTATGGCTAAAAGCATTCGAGGCAGAAGATTAGCAGGACAGCCAGGCAACTGGTATTGCTTTAAGCAGTACTGTAACGAAAAAAAGAAAAAAAAGTTTAGCTTACCTGGGGCTTCTACCAGCACCCCGCAGACGTCCTGTGCCCAGGCCGGGACAAAATTATGCTCCGGTCCCCTGCCGTGGCTCACTTATGGTATTTGCAACTTTACTGTTGCAAGCCATGTACTGCGCTTGCGCAGAAAGCTCCCAGTGACATCAGCTTGAGCGACGATGCGCTCGGCCAGGGCCGCGCAGGTGCAGTGGCTTGCAACATTAAAGTCGTAAATACCGTAAGTGAGCCACGACGGGGGACCGGAGCATCGTTTTGTCCCGACATGGGCACAGGACGTCTGCGGGGGGCTATACTGGTGGCCACTACTAAGTCAATTGACATATGTTAATTAATGTAGTAGCGGCCACTAATTAAGTATTGTGGTCGCGATACTTCACAGGACCGTCCGCATTTAAAGAGACACTGAAGTGCAAAAAAAAATATGATATAATGAATAAGTTGTGTAATATGGATAATTACTAGAACATTAGAAGCAAAGAAAATATTCTCATATTTTTATTTTTTAGTTGTATAGTGTTTTTTTTTAAAACATTGCATCATTCTCTAATATTTGCAGTTTACACACTACTCAGCTGTAACAATATGTCAGCAAGAGCACAGATATCTGATTACGTGATGATCTGCAGTATCACCACCAATGCAGATATATTGGAACAAAGTAATCAGTATCTTCCTGATAGTAAATCAGCGAAAGGCTCAATAACAATATTAGTGCTTGTAACGATCAGACAAGATCAGTGTCACACCCAGAGCCTAGATTATTGGGGATCCGCAGAATCACCAATAGTACAAGGATTGACCCGATTATATAGCAATCTGCGGAATTGCTAATAATGCGGGCTGATCAAAACAAGGTAGTAGACACACGAATAATGCGGTAATAAATATTGCAGTATAGATTCACAAAGTAGTGGAAAAGTCCATCTCACGGTGATTCCTCAGAGGTGTGGTTACCTCTGAATGGGAACCCCGTGTGTTAGATCCTCCAATGAGGCAGTGGAGGAGTCTCGGCCTCTGGCAGTAACGGTCTGCTAGGGCAGGCGTCTCGGAGAGGCAAGCCTCAGAGATAACCCTACAGTGGGAGACGTTCCACGGAAGAGAGAAAGGTCAGACAAATAGAGGTTCAGCAACAGTACAGGCGGCAACAGTACAGAAACGTGAGATGAGAGAATAGTCAGAAACCAAGCCAATAGTCGATAACGGTACGGGCTGGCAAAGTACAGAATCAAAAGGCAGAAGAGTGGTCAAGACAGGCACAGAATCATACACAGGAAATCAAACAGTTCAATATGCGTATATACTGGCGATGAACCAGTATATGACGCAATATCAAATACAAGACTGACTAAATGTGACAAGAGCCGGGGTCCTGCCGGATTATCACACGGGAGCTGACTAGGTCTGAGCCTAACACAGGGTATCGCAAACACAGACGAAGTGTGACTGAAAAGCACTTCCTTATATACTGCCTGGGAGAGAAGTCTCCACCCCAAGCAGCAACCAATCAGAGCAGGCTAAAACGTCAGCTGACCTCCAGGTCAGCTGACACGTTTTCCAGGAGCATAAGGGTGTCTCTGGCGTGCGCGCGCATTCCCTAGAGGCAAGATGGCAGAGCCCTGGTGAGCAGCATGCTGGTGAGTTTGGCGCAGAGCGCTCGGAAGGTTTTGCGCAGCTGATGCGGACAAATTTCCGCATCCTGCGTTGGAAAGTCCGCTTGCCGGACTGGATGCAACCATTTTTTTTGTTACATCAGCATTCTAAATCATTTTACAGAGCAGTTTTGTGAACTATTGACCTGTCCTCTGTAGAGAAAAAGAAAATACAGTGACTGACAGTTAAGATAACAAGTTTCAGAAGACAGAGCTCTCTGTGACTTTGAAAGATGTGGAGCTCAATGGCTCTTTTGCATAGATAACAAATGGAGTTTCTTAACTCTTCCTCTACTGGAAACAATATTAGACATATGTCCCTACTCCTAATGTTTTATTTCTTAGCTGTACTACACATACAAATCATTATATCATATTTTTTTTTCCACTTCAGTGTCTCGTTAAGTTACATGCATTGCTATTTAAGCAACACTCGTAACTAAGGAAGGCACACTCCTTACATAGCAAGGAGGGCTGCTATGTAATGCTGGATCCACACGGTGCGTTCGCGCACTCGATTTCCCGCTCGATTCTGTCGATTTGTTTATTTCCAACATGTCCAATTTGGATTTCGATGGATTGTTAGGTCGATTCGCATGCAAAGTATGCCAAATCGACCTAACGATCCATCGAAATCCAAATCGGACATGTTGGAAATAAACGAATCGACAGAATCGAGCGGGAAATCGAGTGTGCGAACGCACCGTGTGGATCCAGCATTAGGCGTGCATAGTGCCCGCTCCTTCACATTGAGCTGCGTTGCTTTAGCAGGGACTATAAAAGAAACATGCATATCAGATGTCTATGACAAAGCTGACAAGATTAGCTGCATGCTTGTTTCTGGTGTGATTTAGACCCTACTGACCAGAAAGATCAGCAGGACTTGCAGGTATTGTTTAAAAGGAAATACATATGGCAGCTTCCCTAGATCTCATACCTCAGGTTACTCTTATGCCAGCCTGTGCATGTGCCTACTATGCTAATGGATTCTGCAATTCTGCCTTTGGCTGCAGTGTCTTCCAAAAAATGACTGGCTTGTAATTCTTTAAAGGATATTAAATGTCCACTATGATGTCAATAAATATTTCCAGTTTCCAGAATTTTAAGAATACAGCTGATTGTTAGTTTTATTTAATACTTAATGACTGCACTCCTCCCAGACAAGGGGGGGGGGGGGAGCAAACATATTGCGGACCCCTTACTGTTAACATAGTGGAGGCATGGAACAGATGATCTAATGATGTTTGCAGATGGTCCTGAGTGAAGGGATAATGGCTGCATTTGTTACCTTGGGATAATAATACATTTCTCAGGAGTCACATAAGCACATTAGAAGTTGCTGGCATTGCTTAAAAAAATGGGTCATTGTTTAAATCCGCTTTCTGTTGGTTTATATCTTAAAAGGTTATTAAAGGTTATTAAAGATACACTCTGGGCTATATGATAGATTTATCTGCAGATATAAAGTCTACTGGAGTTTATTTGGACACACAATCTTCACAGGGGTCAGGAAATGCTTTGATCATGTGATTGCTCTTATCTTGTAGGCTATTTACAGTTATGGAAATAAAACACAGGCTTTTTTGTCCATGGAATGGGATCTACAGTGCCGCTTTTTTATGTATTTGTCTATTTAATGCCTAATATGTGAGGTGTGGCTATTAAATAACGTGACTGGGTTCACTGTGGTTTGTTTACTTGTAGCAGTGGGAAGTGAATGATCTAATAGGTGACGTAAATACTGGTAAAAGTTTAATGGAGCTTTGTGAATTCCCTTTTATTCTATGCTTAATATTTCCAGTCTCACTAATTCTCAATGTCTGAAATATTATCAATCACAATGTGCTTTAGCAAGGCTTAAGGCAAACTACCAGAGAAACAGAATGTGCATCAACGTTCAAAGGGAAAAGGTAAACAACAAGAAAGTACTCCCAGCTCTAAATACTGGGTATTCAGTTCAAAAAAATCTTACCTCTTCCAGTGCGTTACAGAACATTGAGTCCCCTCCATCCAATGTACATGGATGGATACATCCATGCTCCAAGTCACACAGCCAGCCTGTATACTGTACCACCAGAAGGAGCATTCCAGTGCTATCTGCAAAGCTCAATAGCGGAATACCGGTGTTTGTAGTTCACAGTATCTCTATGTATTGGCAATCTGCACTGTTTTTGTGTCTCCACATGACTGTACCAGCTTCACTTCCTCTACTTCCATACACATCACAGGGCAAGCAGACCAGCCTTCTCCTGCATCTATGAAATGAGATAGAGGAAAAGTAGTGTAGACTGTGCCTGATTTTCAAAACACCACACCACAGTTGACCTTGCTAGATAAAAAGCTTGGTTTATTTAATGTAATATAAACAATCCTGATCTTGGGCTTTGGCTGAGCGCCTTCGTCAGAGGATGAGCAGCCTCACCGCTCACTTTCATACTCTTTGGTGTAATCAATTCATTCCTCATTTGCAGATCCCTCCTAGACTCAGCCCACAGTCTGTAAGCAGCAAAGTATCGGCAAAGTATCGGTAATGCTGTACATAGTTTTGACATGCAATAAAATGTACAAATACTGTACATACAATCATACACAATACAATTCTAAAAATCTATGTGAATACACGTTATATGTTGTTATTTAGTATTTATATAGCGTCAACATCTTCTGCAGCACAGAACATGTGTGCGTGTGTATGTATATATATATATATATATATATATATATATATATATATATATGTATCTATATATAATGTGTGTGTGTGTATATATATATATATATATATATATATATATATATATATATATATATATATATATATATATATATACTTGTCACAAACTGTCCCTCAGATGAGCTCACCTCTAGTGCTAAAACCATAAACTCTATACAAGTAAAATGTTATATATCAATTCAACAACTTCTTTAGGCATCCATGAAGAAACAATTCAAGTCTATGCCTAAGTTAAGACTTCCCAGCTTCAAGTCGGTAAATCCACCGGGTTTCGCAATGTAAAAAGTTCTTAATTACATTGCCCCCCCCCCCCTCTAATGAGAGGACAGTTTCTCCACTCCAAAGCATTTTATACCACTAGGATTTCCCTCATGTGTTTTTGCGAAGTGATCTGAAACACTATGTGACTTGAGTTTATTTTTAATGTCGTATATGAGTTCCGAAAAACACTGAGTTCTGACAGGACAGTATGTGTGTATTTTGCATTTGTTAGGCTTTTTACAAAACCTTAAAAAAAAAAAAACCTTTGAGATTTGGAAACATTCTTCCCTGTGGTCTACCAGGCCTTAAGGAGGAACTTCAGCCTAAACAAACATAGTGTCATTAAGTTACATTAGTTATGTTAATTAAAATAGACAGATAATATAATCTCCTACCCACCCTGTTTTAAAAGAACAGGCAAATTTCTTCCCATCTGGGTTCGCCACTCGATTACTCATCCTAGCTTCTCTGCCCTCTGCAAACACCCGTAGTCTATCTTGATAGATCATATCTGGATCATAACCCTACTCAATTAACTGATCTGCTAAAATTTGCAACCTCATTCAATAGTCGTCATCCCTGGTCCTGGAGCGATTCTGCCTGATTCTGGAGAACTAGCCTCTGGGAACATTCTCTAGCAAGGGAGAGTATGACATATTATACTATAAAGTCACAAATGTAAAACTTGTATTATAAAGTCATCCATGGGGAGACCTTAAACTTATCTCATGAGTTCTGTTTTGTATATTGTACCTTAGGTTCCAAGCAAAATCATCTAAAATAAGATGTTCCTGATTAACTTAAAACTTTGCTAATACTTTTCACACCTTACATTTAGTACTTTTTTATCTTTTGGGTGCTTAAACTATTTTTTTATACATAACAAAAAAAACACCCCAGATTATTATTATTTATTGTATTTATAAAGCGCCAACATATTACACGGCGCTGCAGATAGGGAGAGGTAATGCATGAGAAACATTTTGTGAATTAACTACCAAAAGAATAAAGTCTACATGGTACACAATACATGCTACCTTGAGCTGCCTTTTTAAAGTGTTCCTGTACTTATCATAGCCATGCCTGTCTTACTGCAGCTGTATCTCTCCCTTTAAGCTGGGTGCATCAGAAACCCTCCTTTACTAGGTTGCTATGGCTGCTTACTATGCAGCCTTAACACTTTTTGGTTTATAGCAATTCATTAAAACATTTCAAACATGAAGTAGATCTAGGTCATGTGGTCTAAAACTTAAAATATGTAGCTGAGCTCCACTGCACAAACAGCACAGCACGTGCTGATTTATATTATATTTATTGGCGAGCTCAAGTGAACTTGCAGTCTTAGGCCCTGATCCATCATAAAGTCTTATTTACCAAAGAGAGAGTTGGATATATGGCGGTCCTCTTACCATTGCAGCTTACAGATTGCATGTAAGCTCCCCATGCTGTCATTACCTCGGTGCCAGATTTGGGAATGAGCTCTTTGTCCTTAGCATCAGGACAAGGGTATATTATAAAGGTGGAGATGGGAAGCTACCCCTATTATGCAGAGTTCCTCCTAATGTTATGTACCATATTAGCTGGTACTGCTCAAGTGGTACTGCTCAGGTGGTGCACTCCAAAGCTAGTGGGCTTCAAATTCCCTCTGGAATACTGGGTTGCACGAAGGATAGAAATGTATGTTATTTATTCATTGAACTAAAAATCCCTTAATGGGATGTTTGAAAAAATGTGTTCCCTAACAAAATCCTTTGAGAAAATGCTTACAAAACATAATTGTGCATATTAAACATGCTCAGGAGTCTCTTCTGCTAAGCAGCGCAGCCTTCTCTGGCAGTATAGTGATGACCATTTGTGAATTCCTAAACGCCACCTACAAGCTGCACAAGTAGATGGCATATCCTTGTTTAGTAAATGTATTGTTTCTAGCTTTTCTTTTGGTAAATAACCCGTGTCTGTTTTTGTCTTCTTCCTATCAAAACACCATGCTAATCCTATACAATAAAACGCAAGTGTCCCTGCGTCTTTCCCTGTGTCAGTGGCAGTGCTTTGCGCTACTACGCATGTCAAGCACTGATAGCCGTTGGGACAGGACGCAGGGCGGGCAGGCCGGCCGAGCGGGCGTAGATGTGCGCATATGGCGGGTGAGGGTGCTCGCGCACACTGACTAGTGGCGGTGGCAGCATGAAGGGACCTAGAGCCCATTTTTAAACGAGCGTAGGTGAACTAGTTTGCTATAAATCTGCAGTTCAAATAAGTTGTAAAAAAGTATTTTATACATGCACATGGATTGTTATTTGTATCCAAATAGTGGCCTATTTGCAATTAACTTTTTCTCCTGAGTTTTCTCCACGGTGATATTTTCACAACTTTTCATAAAATGCCTTTTACACCACCAAAAAGCAAGACAATACTCAGAATAAAATTGATAGTACTTTTTCACAAACTTCCGGGTACTTTTTTAATTGTAAAATGCTTAAAAGTTATTTCAAGGAGAATATGAAAATTATCTCCTAGGAGATAACTCAGGAGAAAAAGTTAATTGCATATAGGCCAGAAAGTACTGTCAATGTAGTACAGTTACAGTAGATAGTAATAGCACCTTACTATTAAATCTTTGTTCAGTAATGTGTCAGTATTTGCTTCTTACAGATGAACAATCTGAATGTTGTTTTTATGCCACGTGCAGAAACTAGGGAGTGTTGTGACAGGATGTGCTGCCTTATCAAATCTAACATTTCCATGCAGTGCATGACACCTGGATTTTTAGTAATCTTCGTGTTTGGTTAATGCATATGCTCATGCAGACATTTAAACTCTCCGTCTTTTTAATGAAAGACATGCACTGGTTATGGTAATTGGCAAAGACTTGCTACAATTAGTCGACAACACTTGATTGCATTAACATTTATAGGCATTTTTTGACACCAGAACTAAAGAACCATGATTAGGGAAGTGATGTAATTAGTTTCTGGATAATATATGCTTTTCTATATCTATAATGTTAAAATTGTTTGTTACGGTGTCTTAAAATGAATAAAATGCAGCCAATAATATTATCAGTAAGGATACATTTATGTGTTCTTTAGTCTGCAGTTAATATGAGGAATGAAAAATGGCATGATAAATAGAGCTAGTTGTATTACTCCTATTTACTTATAAACAATGTTCTATTACAGATTTATATACAGATAATAGGAGCAGGGGTTGTCCTTATGTGGTTAGCAGATAAATTGGGTAAATGGTTTAAGATGGTATTGGCTTTTATATAACTCATTATGTTTCATATTTTTCCTGGTGATGTCACTAGGGAATGGCGGTTATGTTTGGAATGGCTGATCAGCTGTGGTTTACGGCTTTCTGGCAGGACCAATGAGGTAAAGGAAGGAACTTTATTCACATCTGCCTCAGAGTCCCTGGTGTCAGAGATCTTGATTCTTATCTGAAGAAGAAGTGTGTTTGGTGGGATCGAGGTCCTGAAGCTACATGGATTTGTAAGGCCTGAGGGGTTCAGCAAGGCTCTTGGGACAGGTAACTGCAGGAACCACCCTCAATACACTTTCTCCTGCTAAAATTTGCTTAGCAGAATGAAATTAAGTGTCTACATGTTCTTTTCCTGTTTTCTCTGTTGCTTAAGTTGTTTCCAGGTATACTCACAAAAATGAAACTCATAAGTGCTCATAAGCTGGACTATATACTATTTTTCCTGCTGTGTCCCACGATGAGTCACCTTCAGTTGTATAGTTTAGCCTGGACATTTTAATGCTACCAGTAATTTAAATTTGTTGGTGGATATAGTTGTCTTTGGGTGGGTCACACTTTGTCCTGGCTAATGGGAGTAACAAAGTGTTCTAGATACAAGAACTGCTGGTGTACATAGCTTTACTTGGAATATCTAGTCAAGTAACAAGGTTTTATAAGAAATATAATTGTTAATTTAAATCATTAACTGCAGTTAATAACAGTGCTGCAACCAATTTACATTCCAGCACGGTGTGGGATGTCATTTATTATTAGATAAATAAATCACTTTTGTATTGGGAACATGAAATCTCACGGTATGGCAACACTTTAAAAGTGATGCCTCGTGGGATTGCTGAGACCCAGTTTAAAAATAAACAATATAGATGCTTTGTAGCAAAAACAGCACAGTGTTTAAGAAAAGGTTTTGCTGGTCATTGCAATGCACACCTGCATGTTTGGGACAAGATATTTGCAGTCAGAGGAGTGTGATGCCAATTGATGAATAAGGAAGTGTACACACACTTCTGATGTGCAGATTGCTGTGATAGTCTGTGGTTCTCTGAAATGAATGGCCAAATTGCTGCCTGAGCCAGATGCAATGCCATCCTGCCTGGTGCTCACAGCTGCTGTAGACAACTCACCTGAAGGATCACGAGTTACAATCCCTCAGCTTTGTAAATCAGGCCCAGAGTGACTCTACACAGCTATTTGTTATCATCTCTGATGCTTAGTTGCCAGTGTATATCTTTGGGCAGGTGGTGGATGGTGATAGATGGTTATGCACATTCCCAGGCTGAACTTATTAGAAAGCTTTAAGATGATCAGTCCAGCTTAATTACATTGGTGTATTGTAAGATTTCATCAACAGAGACTTCCACTTCTAGCACAATTCCACTTGGTGCCTTATCCTTGTTTCTAAATGTCAGCACTTATATTGAATGTCACTGCATAATTAATTATATTGTCTATAAGCCACCCCACACAATTCCCTTCTAAAATTGCTTCTTTACACTGTATGCAGATTTGAATATCACTTTATACGGTTTATAGGGCTGAGTATAATACATATTTACAGACAAGCATTAACAGAGCTAAATGCAACAAATGTTTCAATTAAAATGAGTTAACTTCATGAAATAGTTTTTGCCTTACATATACATAGCCTGCTCCTTCATTTGCTTTGCAGTAATGTGAGTAAGAGAAAGTAAATACCCCTCATGCATCTTTTTGCAAAAATAAGGGAGATTTTGCTCAAAAATGACAATTTTGTAAAAATCTAAAGAAAAAAGACCTCTAAAATTCTTTTTAGAAGTCCACAGGTTGCCCCCTCACTGGGATTTAAAACCAAGTCTCTCTTGCCAGTTCTCAGTGCTCATACCTCCCAAGTAGGCCTCCTAATTCTTCTACACAGAGGTCACATAAAAAGCAAATGAAGTCTGCCTCATACAGATGTAATTTATGTGGGGCATAACTCCAAATTATAAAGCCCCCAGCAAAACGTTCCTTTCTCCCCATGTTTTCTCTCTCCCTGTAACGTTTGGTGTCAGCAAAACAGATTTTCTGATTATTGGTGATCTGCAGTATCACCAATAATACAGATGCTATACCTGATTATGTGGTGATCTGCAGAATCACCAATAATGCTAGTATAGCCAGACACAGGACAACCAATGTGAGATAGTGTTTGGTGCAACAGTAATGAGGAAGAGGAGATCTCCCGAGGAGCGGGTGACTCAGACAGTACTGTAGCCATGATCACCTGAGGAGCAGGTGACCCAGACTGCACTGCATGTGGACATCTGAGGAGCAGGGACCACTGACTATGCTGCAAGGATGATCACCTGAGGAGCAGGCGATTAAGACTATACTGCAGCTAGTGGACACCTGAGGAGCAGGTGTTACAGACAGTGCTGCAAAGGCTGATCACCTGAGGAGCAGGTGATTAAGACTATACTGCAGCTAGTGGACACCTGAGGAGCAGGTGTTACAGACAGTGCTGCAAAGGCTGATCACCTGAGGAGCAGGTGATTAAGACTATACTGCAGCTAGCGGACACCTGAGGAGCAGGTTTTACAGACAGTGCTGCAGCTGAGCTTCACCTGAGGAGTAAGTGAAGGCTACTGCAGATCCCTCACCAGTGGCTAGGCCCAGTGGTGAGGGATCTGTGCAGTGGTTGCAATATCCGGATCATCATATATAACGGCCATGGCCTTAAAAAATTCCTGAACTGAGGATAACGCCTCATGCTCTGAATGAAGACTATATGCCCATGTTTGTGAATCTCCTGACAAGAGGGTCTTTATAAATGTTACCCTCTGGTGCTCTGTTCCTGACATATTAGGCCTCAACTCAAAATAAGATAGCACACGATTCCTAAAGTTCTGAAAGTCAGATCTATGCCCAGAAAACTTCTCGGGTACGGACATGCGAAGGTCCGTGACTGGAGGGGATCGCACTGTATCAACAGCCGTTTGAAGTACCCGTACTGTCCCAGACAGTTGTGTGATCTGAGTCTGTTGGATATTAATCACCCCGATGAGATTATTCACCGAGGTGGTCAGGACTTCAACTTGGCTGCGCAGTGCATCCATAATGTTTGGTCTGCTGTTCTGTAACGATTGGTGTCAGCAAAACAGATTTTCTGATTATTGGTGATCTGCAGTATCGCCAATAATACAGATGCTATACCTGATTATGTGGTGATCTGCAGAATCACCAATAATGCTAGTATAGCCAGACACAGGACAACCAATGTGAGATAGTGTTTGGTGCAACAGTAATGAGGAAGAGGAGATCTCCCGAGGAGCGGGTGACTCAGACAGTACTGCAGCCAATGATCACCTGAGGGGCAGGGACCACTGACTCCCCTTCTATTCGCATAAAGGTCCTGTCGCCTGGCGCACGCGCGCGTAGCCCTCAATCTATGTGCAGTAGAAGGACCAGGCAGAGCAGCAGCATGTAACTGCGCGGCAGAGGCCGCCAGGTGATACGCGGAGATAGCCGACATGCCGCTTGCCTTTGTGGCGGTATCTCCGCTATCTATTACACTCCCCATGTTTTCTCTCTCTCTCCATGTTTTCTTGGTAACCCCCACAGCTCTTGAGTCCACCTGCCTGGAGTCCTCACCCATAACAAGGGCAGTTACAACAACATTTGATCTGGAAAATAGACCCCTGTATCATAGTAAGGGGGAGTAACATGTTGAGGATCCCCTCACAGCTTTAGGCAATTGCAGGGGCTAGTCCCCAATAAGAATATCCTTCACTGTACGCTATGTTAAGGAGGGTGAAGAACACAGTATTAATAGTTCTCAAGACCAGAGGAATTGTGTGTGCATGCTTGAATGTGTGTTCGCACACTTGTGTATGCACGATCACATGTGATGATGGTGTTGGGGTTGGGGGTTTTGCTAAATAGCAGCAATGTCCTGCAGGCTACTAAAGTGGTACATATGTTACGGCCAGAACCCGAAGTGTGGCCACTTCGCGTTCTGGCCAGCCACTTCGGGTTCTGGCCGGCCAATGTGCGAAGTGGCCGCAGCGCAGCGGCCAATGTTAAAAATGTAATGTTTAAATGTATTAAAACCTGCTCAATTTCATGAAATGCAGCCGGCAGCAATGTAATAGATGAAGCCGCCGGCTTTCGCACTGCCTCCTCTCCTCCTTCTCCCCCGCCTCTGTCCTCTCCCTGCCTCCTATACAACATACGGAGCAGCCGGGGACACGCGTGTCCCCGAGAGTCGTTCGTCGCAGCAGGGCAATCCTGCCGTTCCTGCAGAGCGGGTGCTGGCAGAAGCAATGACTGCAGCCTCCCCGCTCTGCTTCCCCTGCCGCGACGAACGACTCTCGGGGACACGCATTGTCCCCGGCTGCTCCGTATATTGTATAGGAGGCAGTGAGAGGAGAGAGGCGGGGGAGGAGGAGGAGGAGAGGAGGCAGTGCGAAAGCCGGCGGCTTCATCTATTACATTGCCGCCGGCTATATTTCATGAAATTAAGCAGGTTTTAATACATTTAAAAATTACATTTCTAACATTGGCTGCTGCGCTGTGGCCACTTCGCTCATTGGCCGGCCAGAACCCGAAGTGGCTGGCCAGAATGCGAAGTGGCCACACTTCGGGTTCTGGCCGTAACATATATATAAAGTGTGGGAGCATCAAGTCTTCCTTGGTAGTCCGCCACCTCTGTGCATAGATGCAGGGGAAGGATGAGTCAAGCTTAACCAACTGCAGATGATTCTTCTTTTATTATGAGGAAGGAGTACATTTTAGAAACCAGCATGATGTTTCGAGCCAACACCCTTTCTCAAGTGCCTGAAGAAACTTGAGAAAGGACACTGGCCCGAAATGTTATGCTGGTTTCTATTATGAACTATTGATAAAACAAGAATCATCTGCAGTTGGTTGAACTTGAGCCCTCCTTTTCGTGAGGGGGTTTATCTGTTTGAACCTCTAATGTGGAAATGTAACCCAGGCTTTATTTTTAATTCTCGGGATGGATGGTATGTAATGAGATACAGAAAGTGTTTTCTTCATTGTGACAGTCCTAGCTCAGATTTTGCTGCAATGTCCTCTGGCTTTTAGTCACACCTCTGTTAGCTGTTTTTCTAAGTGAATGTATTTTTCTGTGTATGCACTTAAATGAAATAAAAGCCTTGCTATCCAACAAATTGCATAAAGATAATTGTGTCTCTTGTTAGGCTGCATTTCTATCGTTATGTTTTACTTGTTATCCTGTAATCAGACTGTATTATGCATAATAAATGTAAAGCACTATGTAAGTAATTGTTTCTTCTAAATGACTTCCTTTTTAAGTGGTAGGAAAGTGCCCATAAATCAGACTGTTATCATTAATACACAGACAATATTAGGAAACATTCTCTTTTGCTTTAACACCATTCTACTCTAAACATCTCTTCTTTCTCGGAAAGGACATTAAAAAGAAAAGCAAAAAGATGCCTACTTTTCCCTTTGGAACATATTATAATTATTGATAGCCCGGTAGAAAGACATATGATTACCTTTTATTGCCCATTATTTTAGCCATTGCTGTGTTTTTAGTTTGGGTTCAAGCCAATTAAAACCATAGTTCATATCCTGGTCACCAGAGAGTCTAATCATGCTCCAGACTGCGTTTGTCTTACTTTGCTCAGTATATTAGAGTTAGAAATGATCTACAAAGACTACATGTGCTGCTACTCTTATACAAAGCAAAACAGACTTGTTCTTTGAGTTGTGTATAGTCAGTGATACCCAATAAAATTGTAAACAATATACATGTATAATATTATATATTGTTTTCAGAGAATGTTAATTCTCATTCAAAGTTTAAAGCAGAAATTTGCTGCTATAAAAACTTGAACTTACCTTCTTGGTTAATTTTTGTTAGGGTTGAGCGGATTTATAACAGTAGTTTATTCCTGCTGTCTATGTCCCCATTTATTTTTTCGGATCTTGAGGGCATTAGAGGATAGGGGTACCTTACCAAATAAACCCTTTGTTATTTGCCTCTTTAGGCCCTATGCCTATCTTGTAATTTTTAGCCCATCTGCATTTACAATTGCTAACTAATTAGAGAGCTCAGCCAATCAAAGCACCAGAGGAAGACTTGTTTATTTTTGTTCCGGCTTCTTCTTTTTCCTTGTGCCCTAAAACCGTGTGGTTAGATGGATATGAGTTAATAGAAAACTGTTCAAAGTACATCAACCCGTATTCAATTCACCTTTTCTCCAAAGTTTTCTCCTAGGACAGAATTTTTTATCTTCTGTCTGAAATAACTCTTCAGCACTCTGCAAATGAAAAAGTACCAAAAAGTAGGTGAAAAATTACTGTCAACATTATTCTGAGTATTTTCTGGCTTGCTGGTGGCTTAAAAGACATTTTATTGAAGGTGTGAAAATATCACCTAGGAGAAAACTTAGGAGTACAAGTGGATTCAATAAGGTTCATCATATTTAATATAACCGATCAGTCTTGCAGCAGTGACTCCCTGAGTTTCCTATGTCTGCTCAGTGAGTGAAGCTTTGAGCAAGAATCTATAAAGGGACATATGATACTTATCAACACACTCCACTGCAAGATAAAGATTGGGGTACCCTAACAATGTGTTCCAGATCTGACAACCTGGTGATGACCCTGGAGAAGGAAGATCATGATGTATTTTTATCCAACCTTGCACCGTGGGCAATCGCCCAGTTGGACCAGTCCATACATTGACTCTTTTCATGGTTTCATTCTTTTGACACCACAGTCTAACTCTACCAACAGAGGCGCTTGGTTCTTCTACTGACCCTATATGCTATTACTCCATTGTTATTGCCTGATGAAGTGGGATTAAACCTGTGAAACGCGTTGCACTTTTGGAGTATTGTGAATAAATTGTTGTTTACTATAAACCAACAATTTTTTGTGTCCTCTTGGAAGAGGTAAGTCCACCACTACCTCCTCTTTTTAAACTGTTTCAAAAATGTTTATACTACTTTCGCTCCTCTGTTATACATCCTAGTATATAACTCTTCAGTTTGTCTTTGCTTCAGCAGAACTCATTATTCATCAGACCAGGGTATTTTTTAATCTCTTCAGCTGTCCAGTTTTGGCAAGCCTGCAACCCCTCAGCTTTCTATTGCTGGTTGGCAAAGTGACACAGTGTTTCTCTCCACGCAACATCTACTCTTAATGCTGCTTATTTTTTAACGTTTGTTTCTCAGCAAACTGTAAAAGATGTTTTGCTGAAGCACCACTGTAGAAAGGGAAAGCTTAATTAATCACTCCAGTTTTGAATCAAGCTATCTAAACGCCTTTTTATTAATATGCATCATACCCTAACATTAGCATTTTGGTGTTCATGAAGACTATATTTATTGGAAACATTTCCCATTTTCCCCGGGGATATGAGTGTGTTCAGTTGTCCACATAGTTTTTGACCATATAACTTTCAATAAAGTAATATTGAATAACATTCAATTACAAAAGGGCTTGTGTATCAATTATATATGCAATATCATTTTTTTAATTTTAAGGAAATGTATTTATACTTTAAAGCAAATAACATTCCAGTTGTAAGATGGCTGAATATTCAAATTGTATTTGATGTATCTTATGAAAATTGCATTTGTCTCTGGATAACAGATCAAACCAAGCAGACATCTGTTATTTGTCCATTCTTAATGCCAACTGTATGATCAAAGGCTTTTGCTTTATGTAATGTAATTTTTCAGAGAACAGTATAATAATATTGTTTACTTATATTTACTGTTCATTAGGTACTGCTGCATCCACATAATACAATTTCATAGCACTTTCTATACAAATCATACCTTTAAAAAAGCTTTCAGTGTGCTTTCTTATACAAACAGATTCTAGTTTTTATTTGAGAAACATATTAAGTAAATAGCATTCACTAAGAAATTGTTATCTGATGTTAGCATTAATGTCAGGATTTATTGGAAAGTTACAAAAAACCCCTCATAATTAGTGTTCAATTTGTGGCCATTTGGCCAAACATATCAAAATGTTTGGGATTCAAAAGACATCAAATCCAATCAAAATTGAAATATTGTAACTAAATAGAAGGTAAAAAAAACAAAACCTGAAGGCTTATTCAAGCCCTAGGGGCATTTTAAAAAAGGAAAGGTGTGTACAGTGGTATTTCTATGGCTTGCAAGGCAATATAAAAAATATCCAAATTCTTTATTTGAAAACATTGTGGACTATCTTAATGCTGCACACAGTGTAATGGAATCAAGAAGGGCAATTTCTTGGAATAGCAATTGTGATGCTGTACATTACAGCCTAACTTGCCCTATATGCAATGTTTTTAAAATTTTTGTTTGTGCACCAGTGTTGCTTGCGAATTTTCACCAAAACCATTTTCACATCGAAAATGCGATTTTCGCTTCTGTGATTGTTTTGTGAAAATTCACTTACATTTTTGCATTTTCCCTTTTGAGCTTTTCCATGTAAATTCGATAAAATGTTTGCCTAATGTTTACCGACCTTTGTGGTTAATAGCAAAGCCCCTTTACCAGCTAGAATCTCCAAAATTTGAAGTTTATGTTAAGGAGAAAAGTGTGTACAACATTTTTTTTTTCAAAAAGACCTTCTAGTTTTGGAGAAAATTGATTTTAAATTCATGATAGGAAAAAAAGTATACATTTAAATGTGGTAAATGACACATAATGTAGCAACCTAATGGTAGTGTAAATTTACATATATCAAAAGAAAGAGCAATGAATTTCATGACTGGGTGTCCAGGGGGTCCAAATGCAGTGAGTTCGGACCCCATGAAGACCTGGTGGAAGTGGCAATGCTTTGGCCAGGGATAGCTATACAGCTGCAATATGGCTGAATAGGGATCCCTGGCAACATTACCTATTTTTTTAAACATTGTTTTCTCAGGCTATCCCAGCCTTGTCCCCATGCAGGCTTGGATAGCCAGAATGCGGAGCCCCAGCTGCATGGAGCTTCATACCCTAAACTATACCAGCCAAAATGGTGCATGGTATGCGGGGGCCCTGGGGGGAGGAGGGGCCAAGCATCCCCCTCTCCCAAGCAGCCCTTGTCCAATCCTTGGACAAGGGGCTCTTCCCAATCCGTGGTGCCCCAAAAGGAGGTTCATGGATGGTGGCATCTAGGAGTCCCCTTTAAGAAAGAGACCTCCAGATACCAGCCCTCTTGTCAGGAGAAATGAGTATAGTATCCCTTACCCATTTCCGCAAAGGGTTAAATGAAATAAAAACACAACAATGAGAAAAGTCCCTTATTATTCTTAATTAATAGTTACCTCTACCCTTAAAAAAAATGTTCCCACACCAATATCCTCGGAAATGTCCCATGCCAATATCCTCTAATGTTGCGATCTTGATCGAAGATCTCTGCGCGACTGCCGCCACACCGCTGCTCCCCGCGCAGCTCTAAGTATACCTCATTATTTTTTTTTATTAATTTCCCACACTCTGAACAACAACAATGGTTTAAAAAATAGGTAAAGTTGGCAGGGATCCTTAAACAGCCTTATTGCAGCTGTATAGCGATCCCTGGCCAAAGCGTTGCCACTTTCACAGCGTTTCCAGGTGGTCCGTACGCACGCAAACCAAATGCCTTGTTACAATCCAAATGTAAGTTGCATGCAAACCTTTTTCGATTGTATTTTGAGCCTCAAGCAGGTGTCCGATTAGCAATTTTTTTGCTCCTTATTTAAACTCTTATTTCAACAATGGCAGTGGGCTAAAAAGGGTGTTTTGGTAATAGGTAAATAGGATAGCAAGCTAAAAACAGAAAACCACTTCATAGTGGGCATCTGTCTTGGCAAACAACAATTAATATTTCAGCCCTCTGCGATTGTGAGTACCACATGGCACCCTGCTTGCATGGTATGACATTTCAGAGCACAAATAGCTGTCTTAGTAAGAAAAAATAAATTCTTTTTAACTTCAAGTTTTCACAGCAATTTTCTTCCCTGTCCAAACATGAAAAAATTAAATCAGCACACGCCCAAAAACGTATTGGCAGATCAACCAGCTTCATCCCAAAGATTACCCACAGTGTGGTAGGGACATTTGATTACGAAGTCTACTATGGTATCGTGAGTGATGTGTAATTAGATGCAGAAAATGTATTATAATATGTGTAGCAATACTAATAATTAATATCCACAAGCCCGTTTAAAAAAAAAAAAAAGAAAGATGAATAAATCCCGCAGTAATCAGTATTTGCTGTAATATCTATGACTAGTTTATAAAAACATAAACAAAGTGAAGGTTATGCCTAAAGAAGGTCCTTTGAAGATTAAACAATTCATTTCCAAATCTGTTAAATGACTGGGAATTTCTTTTCTAATAGTTTCTCTGTGAACTGATCCATTGATTCCTTTAATGCGGCAGCTAACCTTGGATTTTAGCATGGCTTTGCTTGTGAATCTGAAAGTCCTTGAGTACTGCAACAGAAATATAGATTTTATAACATTACCATTATACCTTGTTACAGTGTTATCTGAGATGGTCTAGAAAGCACTCTCTGATTATTTGCTGCTTACTAAATCAGGACAACATAATTTTGTTGAAGAATATTACTGGAAACAATGATATACTTAGATAATATTAAACCGAGTGAAACGGAATAAAAAGCATCTGAAAAGGAGCTGTGGATGATCATAGGAACAGTAATGCATTTCCTGTTTTGGTTGGAGGTTTTTGTGTTTCACCAGGGAATAGCCATTTCAGGGTGATTTATCCATTTTAATTTTCCTGCATTTCACTATATGGGGTATTATTTGGAGTGTCTTTCGAGCTGGTTCACAGCAATAACAATACAAGTATTATTTATATTTTAGCTTTTTTATAAAAACTACATTATTTAGTAGTATCTTGGAGGCACACAGACATATTGGCACCTCCATGACAAACACAAGGTTAAGAAAACTAGAAAGAACGCTGCATCCTTATAAGGCACAAAGATGGCATTTCACTATGCAACCATACCAATACAAAGTAACACAAAAGGCCAAGATGCATAATCATTTCCATTTCATTCAGGCCTCCATTCACTGGCTTCCTTGCACTGTATGTAACAGCCGTTCTGATTAGCATATTTATGAGACCAGTGGCTAAAATAGCAATTAGTGCTATAACTGATAAATCTGTCCCTCAGTTTTCCTCCCAAATAAGGATGCCGCACTGTTCATTCATGCCATTGTAAGCAGGGGAAGAGATAGTGGAACACGTCGCCATCCTGGCACTTTGCACCCCTTCACTTTCATTTAAGCTTAGCCGCATATGCTTATTTAGAATCTTAACCAGAATATATTATTCAACAGTCTAATATACGGTTTCTTCAATAACGTTAAAAATACATTGTGTGTTGTACCAGAGCCAAGCCATCCTTTTTATTTAAAAAAGATTTATAATTCTGGTAGATACAAAAATTGATTAGAAAGAGATTTGTTGCCATAAGTGAATGCAACCCTTTGAATTAAACAAAAAACGGATAAAGTAAAAAGCATGAAGATATAACCTTTACCTTGCCTAAATGTTCTTTTGTACCATTAAAAATAAAAATGCAGGTTTCCTGTCTGGTTTTGCATAGTCATAGAGACTGCTTGTTTTCTCAGTTATTGTTTCTTGAGACAAGGCCACCAGCTTTGAGAAAGCAGCTTTGGCCACTCTGTTGTGTCATGGCAAAGCCCTGTGACTCACCATAGGATGGACTGGTGCACTGGAGCTACTGCACTCTACCATCACCAAGATCCACAGCACTAAGGTTACTCACATCAGTGCATGGTCTCCTTGTCAATGATTGCCTGCTGATTCAGTGTTAGTTACCACAACTTAAAAGTCTCACCTTTACATTAGGCTACATGGGGGGGAAATTATGCAGGGTAATGTGGCCCTAGATCAGTAGCATAATAACAGCCTCTATGATCCCAAGGGGGGGCGGGGTTAGGGTCTGGGAGCTTATAGGTACCCACTCCTCCTCTGTCTTGCCTTGCAGATTATCATGTAGCACTGTGATATTTACAAGCAAGCAGTTTTGAATTAGGATGATACCATTTATTGGCTAACTTAAAAGAATAAGAGTAAGCAAGAGTTTGGCTTTGCAGCCTTCGTCAGCTTCAGTCCTCTTTGCTCACAAGATGTTGGAACAGACAGTTATATACATGCAAGTTGCATTATGCAACATCAAAAGGGGATACATTGATTTTTTTTTCAAGCATAAATACACGTCATTAAGATGCCTCAAGAGAAACAGAACATCTAAATGGGGTGAGAGGTTGTTAACTGAGATCAGTCTCCTTGTTTACACAATACTCACAGAATTGGGACTCAGAGTGTCACAGAGGCATCGTAAGTTAGGAGTTCACAAGTTTAGCTGCAAACAGAGTGGATGCAATATAGGCTGAGATAGAGTTATCGTAAGTTAGGAGTTCACAAGTTTAGCTGCAAACAGAGTGGATGCAATATAGGCTGAGATAGAGTTATCGCATTAAATATCATCAGCCTCATACCAATATAAAAAGTTTTTGGCCTTATCCAAGCCTTTTTTCACAGCTTTGAACCAATTTATAAATTTCATCTCTGCTATTAATCTATCTTTTGATGATTTGAAGCCACCCTTCAGGGCAGTGACACAAAGATCATGCTTTTACTGATGGCTAACACAGCACAATACCCTACTGCTACTACTGGGATATTTACCTGTTCCATGCTGCTTTGGGTTTCCTTCTTTTGCTCCAGGTAGCTGCATGCTGTATGCTGCCTTCTTCTAGCTCACGATGCATGTCACATGATTGGGAGCCAGAGGATGGCACCATAGAGCAAGTGACTGCAGGTAATGAATGGCAATTTTACCAATACAAATGGCAGGGGAAAGCTTGCATTACCCTAATAGTGTAAAATGTGTTACTAGGTTAATGAGTATGTTGCTATGGTAAAGCACGGCACATAGTGTCTGTACTTTGCGTTACCATTATAATATATCCGTTACCCCGGTAATGTGTGCTACCCCTCTGCCATTAGTACTAGTAAAACTGGGTTGCAATGTCTGTGGACTGCAATTTTACCGCTGCTTCGTGCATCAGGGCCAGATTGCTTCGTTTTTTTTACTTTTTATTTGATGGAGGCAGCCATATTGGTTCTTTTACTCAGGCTTGCTCTAGCATTTTCTTCCTGATTATTAGCATGGAGGACGCATTTTACAGTTGCAGCTGCTCCCATGCACTGGCCCGGTGTTTGCTAGCGATTGGTACAGGCAATGGAGGGGCAGACACCACATTGTATCATATCTGTGTGCAGCCACACAGCACCAGCTATGTCAAAGATATCAGTTTTGGTTAGAATTAAAATGTAATGTCTATTTTCAGTAGGTGCTTGATTTGGTTTTTGAGTAATTTAATAATAATAAAAAATGTAATTTGATTTGTTACTTTGGTCTAATGGATGAAAGAATGATTTCCTAGTTTGCATTGGGATGATGAAATGTAGATGGTGTCATAATTTGGCAGCTATCATAACAATTTATTTCATTTTCATAGTATCAGTAATTGGGATCTGGGTATCCATTAAAATGATTACCAAAGCATCTGCATTAAATTTATGAGCTCATCCTGACCGAATGTGATTTATTTGCAGCAGTCTTCAACAACATCCTTCCATTGTTCTGGTAACTGTCAAAATTGCCTAACGTCTGTTTATCCAAGGAAGTATAAATAAAATATTTGAAGTTCTCTTTATGGACAAGCAAAATACATTATTACTTATATGAAATGGTAAAATGTAATAGAGATGTGATATTAAAAACCAAGCCAATACAAAAACTATATACTGTATATCTAAATACATACAATATGACAATGCAGACACTTTGTTGGTGATGCCTTTTAGTAGATTGTTATACATAAAAGAAACCTATAGTGACAATATGCTAATTATCTAGATATTGTGCTGTTCTTCAGTAGAGATGGCCCGAACGGTTCGGGGGAGAACTTGTTTGTGCGAATTTAGCTGGTTCGAGTTCGCGGAGAACCGTGAACACTTAGCAGGTTCGACCCGCCCCCTATACTACATTATTGGACTAAACTTCGACCCTCTACATCCCAGTCAGCAGACACATGGCAGCCAATCAGGCTGCACTGCCTCCTGGAGCCCCCCCCCCCCCTTATAAAAGACAGCAGCGTCGGCAATGTTGCTGATATTTGTTGATGAAAAGCACCCCAAAACTGCTCTTTTGAGAGCTAATGTTCTTCTTATGTGTGGTTTTTTTTGTGTGTGTGCCACTGACACTGCATATACAGACCTGTCTGTCACAGCTGGCCCATGCTAATTGCTGTACTGTGCCAGGCCCAGCACATTCAGTGCCTACCTTTCACTGCCTCTGTGTGACTGCACTTTGTATTATACCACCAGCAGTCAGGTCAAAAAAGTGTTCAGTACCTCACCTTTATCAAAATGAATGCTACTGCCTTCCCAAAGACTAAGTCAGTCCTCACTCACAGCATCTCTGCCTGCACGCCATGTGACTGCCTGCCCCAAGACTAAGTCAGTGCCCACACAGCATCTCTGCCTACAGGCCACTTGACTGCCTTCTCCACCACTACCAACAGGGTCCAGGACTCCAGGTGGATTCCTGAATTTTTATGGCCGCTGCTGCTAACAGCAACTGCTACCAAACATAATAATTTTTCTGGTGCATGTACATGCCTAATGTTTCTGGCTGCACTGCAGCTGCAACAACAAAACAAAAGGCATGTACATGTGTCAATTCCCCTTCGTGATCGTTACCTTGCCACGGTGAAGGGGCTTGCGTATCACAATGAAGCTATGACCGGCTATATGAGTGTGTTGGGGGGCACACCTGACCCAAGATAATAAGGTCGCTGCTTCATTGTGGACAGTTGTTCTGTCATTGAGCTACCTTAGCCCGACCATATGGGCTTGAAAATCGCCATCACCTGCACTCTTGCCATTGTGCGCACCAGTCCAGCACAGCCATCACTACACAAACAGCTGTTTGCGGTGCGTTACACAGTGAGTTTGGTCTGTCAGTGTGAAGCAGTACACTACTCACACTCACTGCTGATCCATGTATACACACGCAAGATGTTTTCAAGCACTTTAGACCTCCAATTTAGCAATGCAATGTGATTTCTGCCTTTTAGGGATTATAACCCTGCTGTGTGTCAAATCCATAATTTTCCCTGGGACTTTTGGCATGTATTCTCCTCTGCCATGCTCCCCCTCCAGGTGTTAGACCCCTTGAAACATCTTTTCCATCACTTTTGTGGCCAGAAACCGTGTTTGTAGTTTTTCAAGTTCACCTGCCCGTTGAAGTCTATTGCGGTTCGAAAAGTTTGCAGGTTCGCAAACTTTTTCGTAAGTTCGAGTTCGAGGTTCGCGAACTGAAAATCAGGGGTTTGAGCCATCTCTATTCCTCAGAAGTGTTTGCCTCACACACCTGAAATACACATGTGACACTGGAATCAGACTTGGGTTGGAACATTAACCACTTCAGGACCAGAGGCTTACACCCCCTAGTGACCAGGCTATTTTTTACAATTCAGGCCACTGCAACTTTAAGGGCTTGCTGCAGGGCCGTACAACTCAGCATACAAGTGATTCTCCTCCCCTTTTTTTCTGATCGCTACTGCGATGTTTTTTAAAATGTATCTATTTATATATGTATATATTTAAAAACGAAAGCATGTACGCTGGCACCATCTGCATTATAAGCTCTTTTATTCAGTCATGTCATAAATAGCCACGACGTTCGGAGAAGCCTCCTTTATCAAGTGTTTGACAGACTGACATCAATTCACATTATCACATTGCTTTTATACCCTCACCCTATCTAATACAGACAATCGTCTATCTATGTTTGAATCATCTAATCACTTTCCATCTATAGGTCTGCGGACCTGATGGAAAAATAATGCTGAGAGAGAAGAGCCACTCACGGTGTTCTGTTTCGAATTCCCGCTTTATGTGTGAGGCATACTCCAGAAGACCCAGTCTGTATAGCAGTATAACTCCACACTGATTTAGAAACCTCCACAGGCAGTTTACTCGATGAAATAATGACTCCAAGTATAATCTGTAGTATCTTTACTTGCGTTGAAAGCATACAAAGATGTTTTTTAGAGCATATTCATAGGTAAAAATATGATGCGACTACAAGCACAGCAGGATCTCCTCACTAACTGAACTCAACTGTTGCAGAAACATCTAGACAAGGCTGTTGAGCAGGGAGTTACAGTTGGGAAATGCTAATTAACTAAATCGTGCAGGGGGACTGGAATATACTAATACAAAAAATATAAATAATATTAAATAACATTAAAGGAGGCTGTTGTGACAGCACACTCCCCGCTTGGTATCGGTAGATACCACTATATATAATACAATTTAACATTGAAAACTATAAGTATAATTAAGACTTGTAGAGAAGAGAGAAAACATAAAACATAAACATTAATTCTTGAATGCAGATCTTTGAAGAATCTTCCATCACTGGAGAAAGGATGTAACTCAGTAGACTCGAAGGCATATCAGGCTGTTCCCTTGGATCGAGTAGATAAGACATCTTCATTTGAAGGCAGGAGTAAGACTGTCTCCGTGATGGGTCTAAACAAAGTCTTAACACTACCATTTCTTGCTGTCTTCACTTTCACCTTGCGAACCTTTCCATCATCGCTAGTGATTGCCTTTATAAAGTGATCATTCATATCGGGTTTGTTCTTCAGAATTTTTTTAAGTGAAGTTAGCCTAGAAATAACTTGTTTCTTGTTATTTGGAAGTCTAATTCTTGGTGAACGAAACGGTAAAGGAGCTACCCAACTGTTAGTTTCATCCTTGAAGAATTCATTATTCAAGATGTTTATGAACTCTTTATCCTCAATGGAAGGAACTGTCTTATTGTCATCACGAGTTATTTGGAATATAGTGTCACCAAAGTCTTGATGAGAACTGTTCTTACAACTGATTTTCTTTTGTACATCGCATGAAGTCTTTAAACTGAAACTCTCCTGAACTTGAAAGTTAAAAGGATGTTTAAGTGAATGAAAGGTGCATTCAGATTCTCTGATGCTGGTCTTGCATGAGAACACATCATAAGACTCTTGAAATGTATTTAAGCAAACATCTCCTATTATGACCCATCCAAAATCTAATTTCTGTGCATAAGGGGCATCATTTGGTCCATTGCATTGTTGTCGCACCTTATGGACTCTTGGGATATCTCTGCCTAAAAGAAGGAGAATCTTTGCATCATCATCAAGCGGTGGAATGTAACTGGCTATGTGTTTCATATGAGGATGATAAAGAGCCGCTTCTGGTGTAGGGATCTCTTCTCGATTGTTTGGCAACTGATCACATTCGATAAGTGTTGGAAGTGAAAATTCTGTGTTTCCATACTCAGATGCTACCACAAAACCATGTGCTCTTCTTCCAGATATCTTAACCAGGCCTGAGCAAGTTCGTAAAGTATAGGGCCAGGTTTCTCCTTGAATATTGAACACGTTGAAGAATTCTGAACTTGCTAATGAACGATTGCTCTGGTCGTCAAGGATAGCATACATCTTCACTGCTCTCTGTGGTCGTCCTTCTGGATATACCTTGACCAGACATATTTTACTGCATGACTTCCTGTGGAATCCTTCTTCACATACCTCAGTACATTTTGTGGATACAGATGCTGTCATTTCCTCAGTACTCTCCCCGCCATAACTTGGTGTGGTCTTTGAGGCTTGAGCAGTTTGAAGCACTTCTTTGGGAGAACTAGGATGATAAGCCGTTATGTGTTTATCACTGTTGCAGTCAAAACATTTGACAGGAACTTTACAGTCTTTAGCAAAGTGGTCTGTAGATGCACAACATCTATAACAAATATCGTGTTCTCTGAGGAAAGATTTGCGCTCTTCAAAGGGCATTTGTTTAAACACACGACAATTTCTAAGAGGGTGTGGCTTGTTATGAATAGAACATTAATACCTAGGATCATTTTCCTTGACTTGCTGTGGTTTAAAATCAGAGTCTTGAGAACTTGAGAAGATTCCAGTCTTCTTGACATAGATAGAGTTCCGTGAGTCCTTAAACTTGCCTTGAGTATCGCAATTTAAAGGTGTTGAAGGAAGAATTGTAGTATCAAAAAATAAAAAGCTTGGGTCATTCTTTACAGTAGCTATGTCTCTAATGAATTTGGAGAAAAAAGAAAAAGGTGGAAAAGATACTTTATAGTCCTGTTTATATTTAGATCCTTTCTTTGCCCATTCACTCTGAATATTTGGTGGCAACTTCTGTACAATTGGGTTTACACCATGAGCTGTATCCAAGTAGACAAGACCTGGAAGGTGTGGGTCTGCCTTGGCTCTTTCTACTTCAAGAAGAAGGTTGCTTAATTCTTGAAACTGGTGGTTGTCCTTGTTAGACAGTTTTGGGAAGTTTCGAAGTCTCTTGAATAAGGCAAGCTCAATAGCTTCAGAACATCCATAAACTCTCTCTAATCTCTCCCAAACTATGTTAAGACCCGTTGCTGGATCATCGCAATGAACAGATTTCAGTCTTTTAACTTGTTCTGATGACTGCGGTCCCAACCATTTGATAAGTAGGTCAAGTTCTCCTATAGGCTCAATTTCCAGGTTCTGGATTATAGTCTTGAATGTAGCTCGCCAACCTCTGTAGTTTTCTGGTTGATCATCAAATTTCGTTAGTCCAGAGTTAAGAAGCTCTCGGCGAATCATATACTTGCCAACTTCTACAATTTCAGACTTCTCTGATTTTATTTCTGTACGTGGAAATGCGTCACCACTGCAGACAGTATGTGGCTTGTGCTGTTCCAGTGGTGATGGAGAGAATGGAGATGCAGATGCGTTTACTCCAGGCGAGGGTTTGATCTGTGTGATGTTTGGAGCATGGGAGCTTGAAAAAGACTGTGTTATGAGATTCATGGGATTTGTTCCAATTGATTGTGATATTTCTTTGTGATTATATCTTGCTGAGGTCTGACAAGGTGTATAGATATGTTCTCTTGGACTTGTAGTGTTGGACAGCATAGCAGAATCCTTTAAAGGTACAGTGTTAAACTGAGATTCATGTTTTAACGGTATGTATTCTGGCTGCTTACTTGCTGAACAGGTAGGTGCAGAGACTTCAGCTGTATGCAGGGGAGTATATCCATTGTTCTGGTTCATAACAAATTGCAAAGTTCGTTTAGCAGGATCGTCAGCAGACTTTAGGCTAGGGTAATTAATTCCTTCTTCCTCTTCCACAGCTTGTTCGAAGACCTTTAACCTTGCTAGAGCTGCTGCTTCTTCTCTTTTCTTTTGCAGAAGTTCTAACTGGGCCTCTGTCTCTGCCTGTACACGTGTTGCTTCTGCCTGTGCTTCTGCCTGCACACGTGTTGCTTCTGCCTGTGCTTCAGCCTGTTTGCGTGCTGCGTCCGCCTGTTTGCGTGCTGCGTCCGCTTTAAGAGTCGATTCTTGTTCAAAGCAATAAGATTGTGCTTTCGCAGCCTCTGCTTCTGCACGGGCTTTGACTAACTGAATGCTTAATGCTGACCTCTGGGAGAGTGACTGCAGCGATTTGCATGATCTAGTAAATCTGTGAGAGGTTGCTTGCACTGACAGTTTTTTTGAGTGTCTAGAAGAAATAGAGGTACAGGATGTAGTTTCGATCAAATTTGCTATCCTATTCTCTAACTGTAACTTTGCTTCCATAAACGTAACATGTCTCTGTTGATCAGCGGTGGTAAAGTCATTCAACTCTTTTGACGCTTGTTCTGTACTAACTTGCGATAGAAAGGAAGAATATTTTTCAGAGAGTTTCCTGTAATTTTCATATGTCTTCTTAAGTCTTGTAAGTGCATTGTTTAATTGCTCTCCATTACTGCCAGTCTTCTCAATATCAGATATGTGTTGCAGCGTTTTTATCCACAATTCAGACAGACTATGAAACATTCCTTCACTTTCTGCTTCATACCTCTCTCTTGCCTTTAGAGAAAGATGTATTGACCGCCTTGGTCTCTCAGGTAGTACAACATGTTTACCTGAATCATCTTGACCGAGAATTAATTCATCTTCCATGTTAATAGAATGCGCAGAAATAGACATGCTCTATGGCTGCAGATATGATGCTTATGAATCTTATCACTGGGTGATTTTTTTTTTTTTTTTTTAAACTTAATAGCGATAGTCCCAAACAGAAGAAATGTACAATTTCTGAAGCAATCTGTACTCACTGTATTCACTGTAGGAAGGCAAACAGGCAATTCTTGTACTTTTTTGCTGAATGTCTATTTACTCTTTGTAGATTTGTGTTTGATGTGTAGCTAGGTAATCCTTTATTGTATTGCAGATCAGTCCTTTACTGATGAGTTGACAGGAAATCCCATTACCTTCTTGCAGATATCGTATTTTTACTTGCGTTGTCTGCAGTAGACCTCGTGATCCTCCAGGAAATGTCGGGGGAAAGAAGGCGTGACCATTCCGTCAGGAGCGCACGCACTTCTGCTGCTCGTCATATCTTTATCTCCACCTCCAAGTCCGCGGACCTGATGGGGACAGGAGAAACGGCACGTCATCTCTGGCAGATGGCCGGAGAGAAGCGACCAATCACCGCAGTGTGTGCGCGTCACCCACTGGCACGTCATCCACCGCAGCCCAACCCACCCACACCCCAGCAACCAAACCAAGCGCTGCTATGTAGCCCCGCTCGGAATGGCGTACGGGGTCTGTGCGTAGGCTAGACAGCAGCAGACAGCGGCATCAGCCCCAGCCTGCATCCACCGCCCGACACCGAGTCACCCATCCCTACGGAATGGGTTGTACTCGGCGCCACCCGGAGACACAGACTGCGGACGATCGTGGGGGGCCACAACACAATACGGTGATCAGTATAAACTAACAAACGTCAGTAGTTGGTACAACCGTGGCGAGACGAGCGGCAGAGAGTCCCCGTCATCTGGAGTCACAAATGGTACAAGAAATAAAAGAGACAGTAAATCACAAATATTGGAAAAAATAGTAAGAGACAATAAATCAATAACAGTAATTACAATAACGGTAATAAATCATATTCTCGATTTAGACCATTGGGTTCTAATGCATCTAGAATCCTAATCCAATATGCCACACGTTCTAATAGTTTTTTATATCTATCTCATCCTCTCTTAGGTAAAGGTATTGCTTCAATTATCTGGCATCTAAGTTGGCTGACACTGTGATTGTACATTCTAAAATGATTGGATACTGCCCGATCAATCAATTTTTTTCTAATAGCATGTTTATGTGAGGACAGGCGCACCTTAAATTTGGTAGTCGTCTGCCTTACATAAATTAATCCACATGGGCATTTAAGTAAATATACTATATATTGTGAATCACATGTGTAGCAACCACGGATGTAATATCGTTTACCAGTAAGGGGATGAACAAAATAAGGACTTCTAATTATAGAGTTACAGTGGACACAATTTAGGCATGGAAATGCCTTTACGTGAGGACTCTGGTGGTCTAACCAGGGTCCTCATTTCTGCATGTGTCAAATGATCTCGAAGTGTGGATCTCGAAGTGTGGGTATATTTTTAATAAATATGCCTATTTATTTATTTATTTCCCCTTCCCACCCCCGTCAGCCTATGACAGTGATTGGCTCTCGTAGGCATCAGCCTATGAGAGCCAATCACTCTTGTGCCTCCCCAGGGGACAGCCGAGTGACACAGCTGTCCCCAGTACAGTGCTGCCGTAGATTGCAGCACTGTACAATGTAAATGGATGGTGGTTTCGCCATCTAACAGTCTCCTAGCGGCGTACGTCATTCAATGGAGATGTGATCTCCTGCAAAACACGCCCCCAAGAACTTTACGCCAATTGGCGTTAGGTGGTCCTAGGGGAGCTGCCACGTTCACGCCAATTGGTGTGAAGTGGTTGCCAACAAGTTAATCTGCATGTTCATTCTGGGTCATTCTCATTGTCATACACCATAGTCCAGAAAAAAAAGAAAAAAAAGAATGCATGTACAAAAGACCTGATTAACACTAGTGAAAGTCCAACAACAGAGGGAAAAGTGACAGTTCCCATTCAAACAAAGGAAAAAAATCAGTGACAAGACTAGAAGTGGAATCATGCTGAGATAAGTATATCCATTATTTTACCATGTAGTATTATTAGTATTTATATAGCGCCATTATCTTCTGCAGCACAGTACATGCCTTAAAGCAATCTGAGCACCAGGAACACATTTTTTTAAAAAGAGGTTCATAATAAAGTTTTCCGTTGAGGGTTGGGGTAAACCTCACTATTTACCTATGGTGGAGTGGGAGGAATTGCTGTTCCTCTGGCCCCAGGCCCTTAACCAGTTATTGGAATGGGTACAGTACATCTATGCCCCTTTAGAATTCATCTTAGCTCCAGGGGCATAGATATACGTACCTTTTGCTATTGCCAGCTCCCACATATGTTCTAGTTGCCGGCGGTTAGTACTCTGATCAGTGAATGGCATGTGTTCCCATTCACAGATCAAAGTGCCTGTAATAACCATGGCATTATTAAGATGCTGTTGGTCATTCTCATGCAATAGCAAACACACATTAACTTCCTGTGTACTGTTCACAGTACACAGGAAGAAATTGGGTGGACAGCTAGTGGCCAAAAAATAAAAAGACACCCTACATATATTATATTAAACACAAATAAATAAATCCCCAATTAACCACTTACCTCCACCCCCCATAGTTGCCAAATTAAACACTTGTTAAAAAAAATTATTTAAACGTAATAACCGGGACAAACGGGCAAATAAAATGTGTTGCTTTTATCCACAGTAGCAAGTTTTATTTTAGAACTATAATGGTTGAAAACTGAGAAATAATAGATTTTTTTTTCATTTTTTTCTTATTATTCCCCTTAAAATTCTTAGAAAAAAGTACCACCCAAAGAAAGCTTAATTGGTGGCAAAAAAATTAGATAGGTGATTGTGGGTGATAAGTAGTGATAAAGTTATTGGTGAATGAATGGGAGGAGCGCAGAAATGTGCAAATTGCTCTGGTCCAGTGATTAAGGGATGCACCATCTTCTTCAGAGAGTGATCACACTAAGCTGCATTTTCATCATCTCAGCAATGTCTTACAGGTGCACCGCAATGTGTGTTGGGAGATCTAGTTCATGGATGGAAGTGCATCTCTGTACTCACATCCATAGACTAGATCTCCTGGCACATATTGCATTGTATTGAGACACTGCCAGGAAGTTGAAAATGTGGCTCAGTTCAGTCGCTCTCTGAAGAAGATGGCACATCCATTACGGGATGGGCTTCAGTTTAGGACAACTGTTAAAGTGAAAACAATTTATTGAACAATTAAATTACATGTTTCAGGGGTGTTTCTCAATTCCTCAATAGAGTGTCTCTGGTCAGAGTATGTAATGGCAATTTGTAGGCAATGAGGTTTTGTGAGTATCTTTCTTTATCGTTACTTAGGCAAATTATCATGCATACTAGACTATACTTGGGGTCCTGGGTTTCTCTGCTTTTGTTTGTTCCTGGAAGCTCTTTCTCCCTCACTCTACCCTCCACTTATTAAAGTGGACCCAAATTAAAAATACAAGATTTCAGAAATAAAATCTATTTTCTAAATTATAATGATAAATAGCAGCCTTTTTTCAGCTGCATGATGACAAATATAAAATATTTTACATTTATTAGAGGAACCCCTCCCTTCCTTTCATATTGCCGGCATTTTTCCGGCAAACTGGAGGAGGAGATAAAAAACAAAAACAAAACACAGGCTGCTACTGATGATGTCACAGGGGAGGTGATCTCAGCTTGTGTGAGATTTCACATAGACTATGCCCCTGTGAGGGAGAGTAGCTGATGACAAACACACCCATGATCTAAAATCTCATACTAAGCTCAGAAGTAATGGCTGCCACCTGTATAACCCTAGTTATGAAAAGAGAAGGGTGAAAAGCATGCACTGAAATGCTCATAGGCTTTAAGGAGTGTTTATCTTTGTACATGTCAGAGTAGTGCAACTAAGTATTTTGAATTAAAAAAATGTTTGGTTTGGGTCCGCTTTAATGTTTATCAAAGGTGAACCTCAAAAAGTGGATTCTTACCTAAGCAGATGGAAGCTTCTGGATCCTGTAGAGGCTTTCCACACAGTACTCTGGATCTCTATTAACACTCACGGACCCCTGAAAGAAAATAGCTTGTTGGGTTGAAGATCCTCTCCTCTTTGTCCAAGAGCCACTCTTTACTTTTGCGCAGGCAAAACCCTTGTTTACGCGAGTGCAGCACACCCGTGCTCTCGTGCATGAAGTGGAGTGTAGCCTAGATTTTCCAGAGACTCTTGGCAAGTGGCAACAGGGGCGAAGAGGACATAGGAAGCCTCTGCAGGATTCATAGGCTTCCCTCTTCTTAGGTAAGTATGTGTTTTTTGACCCAAGGTTTGCCTCAGGTTCAGGGTTGTGGGAGGTGGCATATTTGAGACAGTGCTGATCAGAGATGGGATGCCTCTGGGGATCATGGCTGTGTGTCAGGATAGTTAAAGAAGCCATAGGTGAGCCAAGGGGGTGTTGAGGGGGTAGACCGTTAAGATAGTTGGGGGTTGGAAGGCTTTTTTTTTTTTACCTGAAACTGGAGTTTGAATATTTTGAAGCATTAAGTCATTTTTGTATACTAATGTAATTAAAAGTGATTTTTTTTCGATTTAATTTTGCAGTTACCTGTAAATTTCAAAATATGCCATAAACTATAAGTTTCCTTGCATGATAAACCTACACTGTTGTACTCTTTTTGGCATAAGGAAGAACATCAAGTTCCCCTCTTCTTGCGTGACCAATGAGCTGCACATTTTTGTTTGTGCACCTGGACTTAGAATGACTTAGGTTTGCAGCAGACTTACACTCCCATTTTGCATTTTCTTTTAGGAACTCCTTGATATTATGGGAGTTAGCATATGCACATCAAAACAAACTGAAAAGCTGAAATAATATTTAGTAAAATCACCACAATGTACAGTATGGCCTGGGAGGGAATGGCTCATTTTTCAACAATGGAGGAATTTTGCTGTAAGTCAAAGGATCTAATTTAGTAAGGTTGTAGGTTTGCACAGTGAGCTATTGTTCCCTGAGAGCAGCTGGGGCGGCTCTTGCAGATTTTTCAAATGCAGCAGGCACAAAGAGCAAATCCATCTATTTACACTTGACCTATTTTAGCTGGTGATGCTGTTGCACAGGAAATTTCCTTTGACTGATTCTAGGTGTTCTGATGAATACCATGGTATACCTGGCCATTGTTACTTAGTAGTTTCATCATCTCTTCATGACACTATTTCCAGCTTCACAGAGCGGTTTGCAGAGAACAATGCAGTCGCACAGAAGGACCCCTTTTCCCTGTTAAAACTATGGATTTTACTGCCAAGTCTACTTTCCTGATTTCTAAATTAATACATGAAACATGAATAGCTCAATGCCAATTTCAAAATAAAATCGAGTGAAATTGTCGTATTTTGAAACAAATGTCAGCGCAGAGTAAACACACACCTCACAGCTTGTAATACTACTTGGAAGTCCTTGCATGGTATATATAAAGCAATGCAGAACAAAGGTCCAGTAGCATAACCCAGACATTTGACAATATGAAAAACAGATATCTCTCTCAGAAAAATGTGTATATATAGGAAGCAATCAGCAAAAAGAATGTGAACTTACACATTGATTAGTCCTGTAATCATGTGCAGAAAGTGTATGAGTTTTTAGATACATAAAATCTACTAGCTTTTCCAGCCTTTGCTTCAAAATTAAAATACCATCTGTTTCTCAAACTTGCCATTTTCTGATCTGCTAAATACACAGCTAAACTGAGTCTGGGAGTGCCCTTAGCTCTCTCCAGTTCCCCATGATTTTTTCTTTCCCCCTCCTCATTGGTTAAGAATAAAGAGAATTGTAAAAAGAAAATATAACATCCAAAGGTAATGCTCTTAAGCTACATACACGTGCTGGATGGAACTCAGCCAAGGTGGTCTTGGATCTTGAAAGAAACCAACCTGTGTACAGTGGCCACCCAGCATCTCCTAAAGATTTGGCTTGCTGGATTGCATTGGTCTTCATACTCCTCCGCCCATGGTAAACTGCTCTGTTGCTCGTGGCTCATTATTCTCTGTCTTGAGGCTAGTGTCGCATCTGTACTACACTGTCGCCCAAGTACCAATCCCTGCTGGGGCAAAATAAATGCCCCGGAGTGTACGGAGCTTTACTCTGCTCCAAAAAAGTAGCCAATTTGTGCAGCAGAATTTTGTAATACAATGAAAAATAATTTTATTGTTTATTGCAGGAATTCATACAGTGCATTCCCGTACTAAACATGTAACTGGGAGCATGAGGAAGTGTAAACAGTACTATATAAGTGAAAGGGAAACCCTGGCAACAGTGGGGGGAAGGCTACAGAGATATGTGTGCATTGCTATCAGTTTGAATAGGCTCTGAGGGATTTTTGTGTCTGCCTGCATCATGTGACGTTTCTTAGGGGGTAAAATTGTGTTTTTACTATTTTACCTTAGTTGAACTTCAAATGTCTTTTTTCCACCAAGCTATGTAAGTGTTGACAGGAATACTTGAATCAAACCTGAACTGAAAATAAACTCATGAGATAAACATTTGCATTTATATAGTCCTACTCCTAAATGGGACTTTCCTAGAATCCCACACTCTTAGTTTGTGTATAAAAGCTTAAGATGTAGATTTAATGTTTTGTTGTCTCAGCTGGTTTAGGGTTTATCCATTCCCTGCACTACTCGTAAGTGCCGTATCCCTGCCGTGCAAGAGTTTTATGGCTTACAATTAGTTATGAGAGAGGGTTAAGCTACAATCCATCTCAAGTTGGATTGAAGAGAAAGTGTCTTTTACATACCTAAATCCTTTACAAGGAGGGAAAAAAAACCCACAAATACAGCCTAATTCTATGTAGGCTTGGGGCTTTACATACATGTTTATCTTATCATGTCATACATCAGTTCAGGTACCCTCTAAAGTAATCCTGACATTGAGAGCAGCCTAACAATTGGTGACTTTGCCTGATGTCACCCATGCGCACCCCCGCCACGCACACTGCGCATTGTCATGCCGACGTAAGAGTCCTGCGCATGCGTGGTTCTCTAAGACTGAACCACGAATACGCCGGACTCTTACACCGGCCGGTGTGATGACGTGCAGTGTGCGTGGCAGAGGGCACACGGGCAAATTCAGCCGAAGTTGCTGCATTATCGGAGCCGGGGTCCAGGACCACTGAAGGGACAAGGAGGATGCTGGGGGACCTAGCAGGCTATGGGGGCTGGAGGAAGCCCCAGGTAAGTCCAAATGTCATTTTTATTAAGAGCTCAGGGTCCCTTTAAACACTGATATCGAATTTGCCATAACTACTTCCTGTGGTAAGGTATTCCACATTTTAAACTTACTGTAAAGAACTCCTTTCTAAATCCAAGTCCACAAAATCTTTTGTACTGTTTTTAAAAGCTATGCTTTATGTATAGACTACTTGTGTGCTACTATACACCGTCAAAAATGTATTGTTCATTGTGTGCTTTTGGTATTAGTGAGGGAGTGGTTGTAATAGTTTTTAGTTTCTATATTCTTGACAAATGGAATAATTAGACATAACAGAATTAAATTCGCTAATATGGGAAATATTAAAGTCTTGTCTTTTAACACTTGTGTATATTCTACATTTGTTGTGCTACTGTCACACTTTGACAGTTCATTATGCAAAAGGCAAATCTGAAGTTATTATGCATTCCTTTTTCAAACAGACATTTTTATGCTAATCTTCATTGGAAAGTCATATTGATTTAGTACAGGTTACCAGTGTGAATAATTCAGCAGTTAACTTCCTTCTTAAATGCCTTTAGATGATTAAATTAGTCATAAATTGACTTCAGATTTCCATACGATATTGTACTTTAAGTAGTGATATTGATATTGATTAGAACATGTTAACAGGAAATAGTCTCTGAAACACATCTATTCATGCTTGGTGTTGTCTATGACATTTACATCAAGACTTATACATCTTGTTGTGTAGTCAGAGATGCAGAATACTGCAGATTCATACCTCAAAAAGCTGCGAGTGAAGCTGTCTGTAGACTTCGGAGGAGGATCAGAGATGTAAACACCATCTCATTATTGCAGAGCCAACACATGTATGCCTAGACTTTCTTCCAGCTGAAACAAACATTGTAAGAAGGATGCCCCCCCCCCCCCGAGCCAGAGTTCGACTATTCTACGGGTGAACTCCAATGCTCAAATTCCTTTGGCGGCCCTGACATAGCCGCAATTTTTACAGTGATCTATGGCAGCACCTAAATTATCGAGCAAGCCACAACCAAATGTAGCTGATCGGCTCAAGCACTGCACAGAGACACATACACACATTGAACAGATATACTTACACACAGCACAGACACACTCACACACCGCACAGACACTCACAAATTGCACAGACACAAATTGCTAACACACTGCACAGGCAAACATACACACTGTACAGAGACATACACACATTGCACATATACACAGGGGGATGGAGGAGCTACGGGGGGGGGGGGTGTCCCCAAGGTGTTGAACAAGCTTGTGGCATCTAATAGACGCCGTGCCAGTTCACCAGCCGCAGCTCACCTCTCTAGCCTGTGCAGTCTGTGGGTTCCGGCAGGCAGGGCAGGGCTACGGGAAAATGGTGTCCGAAGCCCTGCACTGGAGACTATTTCCATTTTCCCATAGCCCTGCTCTTCCAGCAGCGTGGGAGTTTTGCAGCCGGACTGGCTGCACTGAAGATTATTGGGGGAGCTGCGCGCCGGAGGCTGGGAGAGGAGTCCTCTGCGAGGTGAGTAAATGTTTTTCTTTACAGGTGCACTCGGGCTATTAGGGGGCGTTAACGTGAAGGGGAATGCCCTCATTATGTGTATTTTCTGGTGAAACGCTGCATTAAGATTATTTTCTGATGATACGCTTCCACAATACGTATATTTGTAGTGTCATACATATATTTTCTGGTGAAACGACGCCACATTACAATTATTTTCTGGTGAAATGCTTCCGTAATACATGTATTTTATGGTGAAACGCTGCCGCAATAAGTGTATTTTCTGGTGGAAGATTGCTGCATAATGATTATTTTCTGGTGAAAGTCTTCCACAATACATGTATTTTCTCATGAAATGCTGCTGCAGCAAGTGTATTTTCTGGTGAAACGTTGCCGCATTAAGATTATTCTCTGGTGAAATGTTGCGACATTACGATTATTTTCTGGTGAAACACTGCCGCATTACAAACATTTTCTGGTGAAACACTGCCGCATTATGATTATTTTCTGTGAAACGCTGCCGCATTACAAGTATTTTCTGCTGAAACGCTGCAGCATTATGATTACACTGGATCGTTATATTTGTACAAAGGTCGCTGATTGATATTGCTCGGACATCAGGGGTTGTTAAGGATCAGTTCTGTCAGATCCTTAACAACCCCCGATGCCAAAGCAATACCAATTATAATGCTATTTTCAAAACCTCGTCACTGATTGAATTCTCTCAAACGTCCGCCAATCATTGTCCCTCCGGCACCCTTCAAAGCAACATAATACATGGCTAGCCTCGAAGATAGGAATATGTCTGTATAGTATCGTTCCCCCAATTGTTGCTCAAGGGATCGTTTCCCGATCCCCGATGGGGGATAATTCTCGCATGTGTGTACTTAGCTATACACATATTGCCCAGACACACTCACACACTGCACAGATACATAGCCACACTGCACAGAGACATACTCCTATTGCACAGACACACTCACACACTGCTCAGACACTGCCCAAGGTTACTTAATTAGGCCACTGTTTCAATAGCAGCCTCACCATCCAGCACTAACTTCTCCAGGTCATCCATATCATGTCTTCATGGCAGAGGCGCAGCTAGGCTCCTCTGTTCCCCCTTCCAATGAAAGCAACTCTTCTTTCACTTCCTCCCCCACCCAGCTGAGGCTAGTACTTTCTCCTCTTCAGCATTCTCAAGCACAGGATTTTTACTCCTCCTCATCCCAGCTGAGTCTCCAATGTACAGCTGCAACACACTGTTTGCATGTATGGGCTGATTCTTCTTCTGCTGCTGACCCATCTTTCCTCAGCTGGCGAATCCCTCTGTGCACGCTTCTGAGCATTGTGCTTGCATGACCACTGTGTACCAGAGTACAGCACTGGAAACACTGCCCCCTAGAAGTTGGCGCCTGAATATCGTGATTAAGGTCACTCAATCTAAGGGACAACCCTGCAGACTGCCTATATATGCATTTTATAACAAATTTGTGGGTAAAATAGCTAGGCATTGCTGCAGCAGGCATATTTTTGGGTCAAAAGTATGAACAGCTGCAAGTGACTAATGTATCAGTCACTATTCAACTGAAACCTGGAGACAGAAACTACTGTGAGAAACAGTCCACATAGGGTAATGGCCATCCCATTTCTGTACAGAGGTAGTTTAAATGTTTTACTATTACAATTCATAGCTTACATAGTTAGAGTAGGAAAACAGCAACTGTACAAAGTATGTACTGACACCTAATTATTTTCTTTTGGGTAAGACCTGTATCTACAGATGATTATTCAGGATTATGGTCAGGCTGGAGGAATACTTCCTCTCAAACTGTGACATCAAACCAAGGAGCCTACTTCTGGTTTATAGATACATTCTTTTAATCTGGGCAGCATCAGAGAAAGAATTAATCAGACTCTACGAAAACCACTGTAACATAAAATTAACTCTCAACTTTTCATTTTCACATGTCAGCTTCCTAGATTTTAATTATTGCAATGCATTTTTAGAATGCTTATTATTTTTACAGCACTGTACAGAATACAATGAATAATTCATGTCGCTAAGTGTTTCTCAAAGGAGCTCACAATCTAATACTGGGTACACACGGTAAGATTTTCTGTGCGGTTTTGCGAACCGATTGTTTTTTCCACAAGATTCTGCACTAGATTCTGCACTTGATTCTCATATCTTCATTCGTTTTTGTTATCTTTTTCCATTCACTGCTATGAGAAATCGAGCGCAGAAACGATCGGGAGCAATATCAGACATGACGAATGTTATCAATCGGATCCATCTATCCAGGCGCAGACTGGCCCGGGGGGACGGGTGGCATTCTCCCCCCCGGGCCGCCGCCACCTCAATCAATCAGGGACGGTGCAGTGGTGAAATGGTTTAGAGGTTAGTCAGCTCAGCAGCTCCGTGGCCACTTGATTCAGCCCCGCCCCCAGCAGCCCACTGCTGTTCTGATAGGCTTACTCAGCTTCATGTGTAGGGTCAGGGAGCAGGGCATTGGCTTAAAGCTCCTGCTTCTCCCGGCATCCTTTCTCATTGGGCACCAACAGACTGCATGGTACACTGTGTGTGTGTGTGTATATCTGTGTAGGCTCCACCCCCCGGCCTGGGGAGACCACGCTGAGACACACTTGCCAGGCTGTTGGGTATAATGCATCCTTGGGGAGAAGCAGCCAGGGCTTTCCGTGCAGCCAGTTTCCCAGAGAAGAGAGACACCACACTAGCTGCAGGAGGAGAGGATCAGATGCCTGGCTGGGAATTCCTTCTACTGCTGTGACGCTGCATGCCTGTAAGTTTCTGATACCCCTCCCCCACCCCACAGCAATAGGTAGCCCGTTTTTCCCCTCCCCTCTAGAGAGGTACCATATCTCCCAGCAGGTTCCCCCCATAGAGGCACTACTGTTCCCAGCATGTCCCTCCCCTCCATAGAGGTACCACAGATCCCAGCATGTCCCTTTCCCTTAATAGAGGCACCAAAGCTCCCAGGAAGTCTCCCCCTCCTCAATAGAGGCACTACTGTTCCCAGCATGTCCCTCCCCTCCATAGAGGTACCACAAGTCCCAGCATACCCCTTTCCCTCAATAGAAGCACCAAAGCTCCCAAGAAGTCTACCCCTCCCTTATAGAGGCACTAAAGCTACCAGCATGCCTCCCCCCCATAGAGGCACCATAGCCCCATCAAGTCTTCCCCTGTTCCCAGCAGGCCTCTTTCCCTCAATAGAGTTACCACAGCTCCCAGCAAGCCCCTCCCTATGAGCACCATGGCTCCCATCATGCTCCTTCCCCTCCCTAGAGGCACCACAGGTCCCAGCATACCCCTACTCCTTATATTGTTGGGTTGTTCCCCAGGGCCCCACAGCTGGTTGCTGCCCCCTCCCCCCTGCTCTCCCCAAATTGAATAGTGGACCCCCGGAGCCTTTGCAGAGTATTCACTCACCTGTCCAGCTGGCGCGCTTATCTATGTGCTAACGTCTCCATCCTCACAGGCGCCTCATCTCAGTGACCCAGGGGCACATGGGTGTGTACATGTCACCAGGTCACGGAGATGAGGTGCCTGTGAGGATAAAGCACACAGATGGAGGGAGCCCGCTGGCCAGAAAGGTGAGTGTGCGCCACTGTAAATACTCTACAGGGGCACCAGGGGACCATTATTCACATTGAAAAAGGCCTGGGGAGCCCTGGGGTCTATCTAATTCTATATGGAGGAGGAGAGGTATGCTGGGAGCGGTGGTGCCTCTTTGGAAGAGGAGGAGCATGATGGGAGCTGTAGTGCCTCTATGGAGTGGGAGAGGTATGCTGGGAGCTGTATCTGTACTCCGCATGCGCAAGTAACATTCACACATGCCCAGTCAAATGGAGTGCTTTTACATGAAGGAAAAGAGCCATGCACAAGTGCTTTAGTCCTCCTGAGCATGTGTGGACCTCGTTTGCGCATGCCCAGTATGGACACGCTTGCCCACGGTCAAGCTTGTGCACTGAAGAAACCAATGTGACTATTTCCCTGTACTGTCACTGCCGTTAGATGGGGTATTGTGAAATACTGGATGGAGGGGACAGGCAATGTGGCTTTAAGGCTGATACACACAATGCTATATCCCATCAGATCCACGCAGGGCTGGGCCGAGGCATAGGCTGGAGAGGCTCCAGCCTCAGGGCGCAGTGTAGGAGGGGGCGCACAATTCATTCAGCTGTCATTCCTAATTGTGTATGAAGCAGAGAGAAATAAGAAAAGGGGATACATGGCAGTGATTGCAAGCCATATAACTAGATATTAAGGTATTGGGGAGGTTGCGGGCCCTGTGGCGCCTCTTAGTCTAATAGCAATCAGTGTGTGACGGCTGGGGTGGGAGGAGGGGTCGAGTCCTGCGTGAACGCGGGGGGATGACGTCCACTTACTATTATTGCAGAGTGGACGCCGTCCCCCCTAGCACCCTGGAGGGGAGCAGCGCAGCAGAGAGGAGCATTGGGCAGAGCAGCTGGGAAGGGCGGACGTTTCCCCCCCCCCTCCCTCACCTTAGGGCTCCTCTCCCTGGCTCTCCCCTCCATAACATTGAGGTTGTGGCTGGCGGCGGTGGCTGGCAGCGGCGGCGGTGGGCGGGACTTACCTCCTCCAGTGTTCCGGCGAGTGGACGCTGTGCGTGCGTGCGTGCAGCTAGTCTGGTCTTCACTAGACCAGACTAGCTGCATGCATAGCCACAGCGTCCACTCGCCGGAACACTGGAGGAGGTAAGTCCTGCCCACTGCCGCCGCTGCCAGCCACCGCCGCCAGCCACAGCCTCAATGTTATGGAGGGGAGAGCCAGGGAGAGGAGCCCTAAGGTGAGGGAGGGGGGGGGGGAAACGTCCACCCTTCCCCGCTGCTCTGCCCAATGCTCCTCTCTGCTGCGCTGCTCCCCTCCAGCTGGGGGGGGGGGCACCTATACACTTGGCTACATATACTGGGGTCACTATACACCTGGCTACATATACTGGGGCCACTATACACCTGGCTACATATACTGGGGCCACTATACACCTGGCTACATATACTGGGGCCACTATACACCTGGCTACATATACTGGGGCCACTATACACCTGTCTGCATATACTAGGGCCGCTATACACCTGGCTGCATATACTGGGGCCGCTATACACCTGGCTGCATATACTGGGGCCGCTATACACCTGGCTGCATATACTGGGGCCACTATACACCTGGCTACATATACTGGGGCCGCTATACACCTGGCTACATATACTGGGGCCGCTATACACCTGGCTACATATACTGGGGCCACTATACACCTGGCTACATATACTGGGGCCGCTAAACACCTGGCTACATATACTGGGGCCACTATACACCTGGCTACATATACTGGTGCCACTATACACCTGGCTACATATACTGGGGACACCTATACACCTGGCTACATATACTGGGGACATATACACCAGGCTACATATACTGGGGCCACTATACACCTGGCTACATATACTGGGGCCACTATACACCTGGCTACATATACTGGGGACACCTATACACCTGGCTACATATACTGGGGACACCTATACACTTGGCTACATATACTAAGGACACCTATACACCTGGCTACATATACTGGGGACACCTATACACCTGGCTACCTATACTGGGGACATATACACCTAGCTACATATACTGCGGGGACATATACACCTGGCTATACTGGGGATACCTATACACCTGGCTACATATACTGGGGACACCTATACACCTGGCTATACTGGGGACACCTGAACACCTGGTTACATATACTGGGGACACCTGGCTATACTGGGGACACCTATAGACCTGGCTACCTATTCTGTGGACATCTATACACTTGGCCACCTATTCTGGGGACAACTATACACATGGCTACTTATACTGGGGACACCTATACACCTGGCTAGATATACTGGGGGTACCTATTTTGGGAGAACTGCTGTCAGATATGTATTTTTGGGGAACCGCTGATGCCAGATTACGTGTATTTTGGGGAACCGCTGCCAGATTGTGTATGTTGGGGGACCACTGCTGCCCGATTACATGTATTTTACGTGTATTTTGGGTGATCCACTACCAGGTTTCACGTATTTTGGGGAACTGCTTCCAGATTATGTGTATGTTGGGGGAACTGCTGCTGCCAGATTGTCTATTTTGGGGGAACCACTGCCAGATTATCTGTATTTTGGAGGAACCTCTGCCAGATTATGTGTATTTTTGGTGAAATGCTGTCAGATTACATCTACTTTTTGGGGATACACTATGACAGAGCTCAAACTTCCCCTGGCAGACCTTTTATACCACTGCTAAGGCCATGTATATTTGGCCCCACCCATGACCACGCCCACGCTATGCTTAACCACACCCATCAATCTGACGGAAAATAGCTTTGTGTGTACTAGGCATTATGAAGCTGGTGGCACCTGCTTCATTTAGGGACGCTGGGCACCAATGCCTTAGGGGGTGGGGCTCGTAGTGGCTGCATTAGGCTCCATGACTCAGGGGACCAACACTGCACTGAGCAGAGGAGGAGACACTACCTGCTATATTACTGTGCTCCCCTGTATGCAGAGTAGCAGCACAGCAGTCTCAGCTCATCCAGCTAGATATCTGTCCTCTGTAGCGGCCACCTGCTCACTACGACTTGGTTATCCTGAACATCACCTGATTACACACAATGTGCAGGAGATGGAGATAGACAGAGAGCAGACAGCCACTAGCTGTGGAGGACGGACACATTGCTGGAGGAGGTAAGACTGTCAAGCACCACCGCTGCACCACTACTCTGTTTATACTGGAGAAGAGCGGGAGGGTGACCACTAGGGGAGCTAAATGAGGATAGGGGTCCACTAAACAACCAAACCAGGGCTTACTGTAAAGGGGAGAGGGGGCCACAAGATCATTAGGGAAAGCTATATGGAGATCAAGGGACCATAAGACCACCAGGGAATATCTTCAGGGAGATTTTTTATTATTTATAAAGCGTCTTTTGCAGCGCTCTACAGAGTACATAGTCATGTTACTGACTGTCCTCAGAGGAGCTCTCACAGTCTAATCCTACCATAGTCATAGCCTAATGTCCTACCATATTATTATTATGTATTTATTTAGCAGTGACATCTTCTGCAGCACTTTACACAGTACATAGTCATGTCACAAATTGTCCTCAGAGGAGCTCACAATCTAATCCTACCATAGTCATAGTCTAATGTCCTACCATATTATTATTATGTATTTATATAGCACTGACATCTTCTGCAGCACTTTACACAGTACATAGTCATGTCACTGACTGTCCTCAGAGGAGCTCTCACAGTCTAATCCTACCATAGTCATAGCCTAATATCCTACCATATTATTATTATGTATTTATTTAACAGTGACATCTTCTGCAGCACTTTACACAGTACATAGTCATGTCACTGACTGTCCTCAGAGGAGCTCACAATCTAATCCTACCACAGTCATAGTCTATAAAGTGCATAAAAGTTTCTCTTACACAGTGAATCTGACTCTTAATAGCTGGATTTAAAGCACAAATCCAACACACTTCTAAATGCACTATCTAGTAGTTAAAACAAAGTGTTAAAATGTTTAAGTAGCTAAAACTGCATAAATCAGGTGTTTCTACCCCCTTTTACTGCACTGCTACATAGCTTACCATTGCTTATATTACCGTATATTATAGCAATATAGAGGTAGGGTACAAATCAGTGGATTAAAAAAAGGAAAATGTCCTGTTTTACAGAATATCTTATCCACACTTGCTACAGAAGAATTGCAAAGCAGATGTGTTTGCATAAAATCTCACTTGATTCATTGATGTGTTTTAAGACAAATTTTATTGTGAGTCATTTTTATTTTTTGGTAAACATCCTCTGACCCCATTTATCTGAATTTCACTGAGCATTTTGACTTTTAATGCTCATTCATTTATATCCGAAAGCAGCATTTATTGTGAGCAGTTTTTGGTGAATGGCAAGAGCACACACCAGTAAATCCTTTAATTGAAAAAGGGAACGATAAATGTTTATGAGATGTTTAGAAATCATGTTTATCAACGCCAGGCTTCTGGTCTCTCCGTAATGCAGTTCACTGTTGTCTACAGCTGCCTTTGTCCATCTTTAATTATGCATGAAACTACAACATGCAGACAATAATTGATAGTGATTATTTCATTGTTTTACACTGAGCTTTATCATCTTACAATAACGCCGGGAGGGGGGGAAACTTCCTCTTTATTGCCATGTTTAAGAAATAGAAGGTAAGCATTTTATGCCATAAAAATTCTTCCTTTACACAAAAGAGCAAGAAGCTTTCCTGCTAAGGAAGATAAGCTGCTTTTTATTTTCAATGTAGAAAATTCAACAAGGTAACACAAGATCTATAGTTTGTTTGAATGTGTCAGCGTTCGCTGGTGATGTGCTGTACATTTCTGTTCCTGTGTGTTTTAGCTTTCCTTCCAGATTAGTGTTAGAAATACAACCATGTAGGCCCATGCAGCTGTCATCTAGATTCATTTTACAAGAAACTGAATCATTGCTCTGTTTATTACATCTACAAATTATTTAGAACTCCTCCCCGGCGTATGTATATGTACGCTGCTGGGGAGCTGGGCACAGGGGCACAGGGTGAGCCAGATAATGGCTTACCCTGCTGCCGCTCAAATCCCTGGTGGTGTAAAATACTATTCCCCCTCCTAGCCATCGCAACTTGGAGGGAGATGTAATTTGGGATCTGGAAATCACCAGCGCAGTATAACATTACTGCTACTGCGGCACCTAGTTTCAGTGCCGAGAGAGCTGAGTGCAGTGCACCGAAACCACCTGCTTTGTCCCCCCCCCCAATTTTATAGTTGGATATATGTACAATAGTCCCATTACTTAGTATACCATACACATAATCAATATTTTCAAATGTGTTTTTTTAAGATTTTAGATATTTGATGCTCTGGTATGATATAATCTCAATGGGCCTGATGCAATTCACTTTCTCTCCTAAGTTTTCTCCTAGAAGATTTTTTTTTATCTTCTGTTTAAATAGCTTTTCAGCACAATGCGATTGAAAAAGTACCTAAAAGAAATTAAAGAAATACTGACAAAAGTATTCTGAGTATTTTCTTGTGTGCTGGTGGCTTAAAAGGCATTTTATTGACAAGCTGTGAAAATTCACCTAGGAGAAAATTTAGGAGCAAAAGTTAATTGCATCAGGCCCAATACCTTCATTCAGCACATACAGTGGTTTGCAAAAGTATTCGGCCCCCTTGAAGTTTTTCACATTTTGTCATATTACTGCCACAAACATGAATCAATTTTATTGGAATTCCACATGAAAGACCAATACAAAGTGGTGTACAGGTGAGAAGTGGAACGAAAATCATACATGATTCCAAACATTTTTTTAAAATAACTGAAAAGTGGGGTGTGCGTAATTATTCGGCCCCCTGAGTCAATACTTTGTCGAACCACCTGCTGCTGTAATTACAGCTGCCAGTCTTAGGGTATGTCTCTACTAGCTTTGCACATCTAGAGACTGAAATTATTTCCCATTCTTCTTTGCAAAACAGCTCCAGCTCAGTCAGATTAGATGGACAGCGTTTGTGAACAGCAGTTTTCAGATTTTGCCACAGATTCTCGATTGGATTTAGATCTGGACTTTGACTGGGCCATTCTAACACATGGATATGTTTTGTTTTAAACCATTCCATTGTTGCCCTGGATAAATATATATTAGCAAGTCTGCATGCATATTTATCAAGAACTAGCTAAAGCACAAGTAATAAGGTCGCATAGAACTACAATAACAGAGCTATACAGAGTAACAAGGTGCACAGCAGATCAGCGTACTAACCACTATGATGGGCGGGGTATGAAATGGGAAGCAGACTTTTATGCTGGCATCATCCAATGGATGCAGGTATGCAAATATCCACACAGCTGAATGGTAATCACTCAATCCTGAGCTGGCTTGATTACCATTTGCTAGCTGGCTGTGAATGCAAAGGACTCCCATAAGAAATACATGCAGTATTATGTAACAACATGCATGCAGGAAATCCAGGGCTATCTGGCCGCAGCTCAGCTGCAACAAGCAATTGGTGGAATGATGACAGCATCCTGAGCTGCCCAGAACTGCAGAGCGATTGCAAATGACAATGAGACCCATTGCAAATGCACAACCGAATGCAAGCAGATAAGCCAGAACTGTCCGTTTGCAGCTCCACTGCAACGGACAGAATACGCTACAGGAGGAATCTATCTTCTCTCACTTTGCTTTTGAGAAAAATGTTGCCTTATTTGCAATCATTTCAAATTAGATTTATCTGTTTCTTAATGCCTTTTATTTTAGCCAACATATGTTATTAATACATACATTTGCTCTGTTTTTTTATATGGCTTCCCCAATCAAAAACTGGGTTATTTGCAATGGAAGATTAAGATTCATTCATTGCAATGTTACTTAGCATTCCTTGTTAGCCATTGTGTAAATGAACCCCCCCCCCTCCCCCATCATGGTACATTAGGTACCTATTTTCGATTGCATTATACGGTAGTGGAGGTGCAGGTATGTCCTCCTGTGATGTAAACTAGGGATAAGCTCAATTTCTGATTCTAAATTATAATTTCACCTGACTCAATGGCTTTTCATAAGATACACATTTATGAGAGAATTAAAACGTTTTTTCTGAAAACATGTTTTCTCATGCCCATTGACTTTGATCCAGGGGCTTCCCTCTACACCAGTGTGTGATTTTTGACCCGAGCTTGGGCATGGGTTTGCTTTAAACGCGTGATCATCATGTCATGCCTGTCAGCATTGAAGCGTAAGATCCCTTACTCAAAAGCCATCATCGAAAAAAGTAGAAGAAACACCAACACCAAATGTTGAACATTATTAAAGGATACCCAAAGTGACATGTGACATGATGAGATAGACATGTGTATGTACAGTGCCTAGCACATAAATAACTATGCTGTGTTCCTTTTTTTCTTTCTGTGCCTGAAAGAGTTAAATATCAGGTATGTAAGTGGCTGACTCAGTCCTGACTCAGACAGGAAGTGACTACAGTGTGACCCTCACTGATAAGAAATTTCAACTATAAAACACTTTCCTAGCAGAAAATAGCTTCTGAGAGCACAGGTAAAAAGGGGAATTTCTAATCAGTGAGGGTCACACTGTAGTCACTTCCTGTCCGAGTCAGGACTGAGTCACCCACTTATATACCTGATATTTAACTCTTTCAGGCAGATAAAGAAAAAAAGGAACACAGCATAGGTATTTGTGTGCTAGGCACTGTACATACACATGTCTATCTCATCATGTCACATGTCACTTTGGGTATCCTTTAAAACACTGTTTTTAATAAACTCCCTCTGTTACAATTGTCAGCCTGGTGTTAAAATGAGACTTCTGGTTCTTTTCTCAGACCCTATAGCATCTTCTTCCTTCTCACAGCCATATTGTTTTAGATGGGCTCTCCCTAAGATTCATGTGACACCACTACAAAAAAGGACATTTTGAGAATTTTTATATTTACAGCAATTTGTTAAAAGTTATCTTTCCTAACCATAAATGGGAAAAACAAACCGGAACTAATTATATTTAAAATGTATTGTAAGGGCAGAGCTCTCTCTTTCTCTTCTAGTATTTCCCCCACTGCTGTATAAATATATTGCTATTTCCTCTTCTGTGTACAATTTATGAGGTGTGCTGTAACTTTGTATTATCTGTATTTCCCTTATTAAATATGCATCTGTATTTCTTATGTATTGATTGCTGTACAACACCCCTGAATATGTTCTATAAATAAACAATATAAATAGGAGGTGTATGTTTTCTTTATTTTTTTCCTTACAAATCTTCTTTAGTAAATTATCTTTTGTCTAAAATATTTTCATAGCCAAGAAAAAAGTCCAGTAGGAGAAACAAAGTTTTAGAAAAAGTTTTTATAAGTAATCATAAAAAATAAAATAAAAACCAATCACATGGATTGAGATTCAGTAAAATGTATCCTAAAAAATGAAAAACATATCGGTAAGTCCTGGAATTGTATTACGTATGAGCGTGTTTTAGGAATAGGTCTTATTTCCTGTGTTCTTTGTCAAAAGCCCATATCATATCAAAATTATATGTAGACAATAGCTATGTGCAGATTCAGTAAGAAAATATTTTTGCCCCAGACACCAGACACTTCTACTTAATTATGCAACATAATCCTCTTAACATTCCAGCAATATGCACACTCCTAATGGACACTAAGCAGCCTAAATTGTTATGTACAAATTAGCAGTAACATTGATACTCAGTTTTATTATGTGCTGGCTCAGCACTTTCATTAAATGTACCACTCCTTCTCCATGAACATCAATGTATTTTGCTTACCATTACAATAAAAATAATCTTCTCAGGCTCATTTAACAGACTTTAACTTTACCAAGATGTCCACATTTCCAGACACTCTCTAACAGTAACTAATTTGAGTTGCAAGAGCTTCCTGTGTACACATAATTTTGATACATAAATATCCAAACAAGTGTATTGTTATAGTTAACTCATTTTATACTAGATGATCACAGAATTGTATTAACTCAAGACACCTTATAATTGCAAAAAAACACCCCAAAAAGCAACAAAAAAAAGCAAACAGAAAAACACTCCACTAATGCCAATATTAGTTCCTCTGCTGAAATACGATTACTATCCCTGTACAGGTAACCTAACTGGAACTGATGAATTGGTGACATTGAGATTGTTTAGAGTTAATCAGTTGTGTGGACATGTAACATGTTGCATAGCTATCTTGGGTGACAAGGCACTTTGTCTACTAACTACAATCAATACTAGTATAGTTAGGATAGTACATGATTTGTTTGTTTGTATGGGCATTGCTTTTAAAGTTGGAGCTTTGTGAAGTATGCTTACCAGCAACACCAGAGTGGAAAACATTTTGTTGGTCTCAGAAATAATTTAAAGAGACATGCATAAATATTTTAGGTATATGTGTTATTGCGCTAGTTGTGCATGTCCTGGTGCTTGTATAACATTTTTTTTAATAAAATGTCACATATATTATTATTGTTTAAGCATAGAAAAAAAGAGCTGATCATAATGTTAACGTTCACCTGTCATTGTGTTAATGAGGCCTATTCCACCTGGGAAGCTGCACTACACACTTGTTGGGCAGTTCAGGCTCCCAGCCACAAGCACCCTTTGGCTGCAATTTGATTCAGCTGAATGGCAGCACTTGTAATACCACTCATGTCATCAAGGCACCTGAGCATGGCCGCCGCTAAACTCAGATGGGACTCCATAAGGGGTCTTCCTTTCCACTGCCTGTGCTGAGCATTGGCATTGCCTTCAGCCTCCTGTGTGAAAGAGGCCATACACGTTTAGATTTTTGCCCAATGTGGCAAACAGATAAATTCCTCTCTGATCTGAATCTGATTAGAGAGGGATGTATTCCCTCCATACACACACAGATTTTCAACACAATCACCATGAAATCTATTGAAAATCTATTAAACTTCCCAGCTGTGTCCAATCAACCAAAATGTACTATCCAGTCTGATCTTAATTTTGATCGATTTTTGCCATGAATTGAGCAAAATTACAATTTATGTGTCTCATTTTTCACAGATAACAGGCAGATTCGATCAATCAGCCAGTAAAAATGTTAATAATGCTAAAGTCAAAAAAAGGATACTGTAAACGTTTGCTGAAAGCCCAAGTTAATCTGACTTTGATTCGCTAGTGAGCTGTTCAAACATGTCAGAATGTTTTGGGTTCAGAAAGTCCTGATTTAAAAAAACATTGAATTCTTTAGGGAATAATGGGTTGTTGGTTATGGAGAATCATTACGATAGTAAAATGCACCAAAATGCCTGCAAAGACAATCTACAGTCTGAGAAGAGATTTGCTATTAAAAAAAAGGGAAAATGTGAACAGAGAATAACAATATACTCTACATGATTTGGAAGGCAACATGGGACATATGCAAATGCTTCACTTTTCATGTTTGTAGCATCCTTTAGTGCTGTATAAGGGGACACAGTATGTTCACAGTGCATACTTTGCTCTATATGTCAGCATTGGTTTCTATACCTTTTCTTTACATACAACATCAATACCACCTGGAAAAAATAAATAAAATACATTTCCATCAAATAAATGGCTTTAACTGATCTCTTGTAATATGATTTTGTAGCTAACCGATTATCTATCAATACTGATCTGCTAGTATAATATTATCATTATAGGCAGTCAGGTGTATATGGGCTGTGTGTGCTTTGTGGATGATGGTATCCTTGGCCGGCCAGGAATTTGTTTGTGACAGGCTCTGAAATACACTTGTTCTGTCTTTTTAAATGTTTGTCTGGATTTTATCGAATTTTGATATAATAAATTGATTACTTCTTGTTATTACACATTATACCGACTATTTTGATTAATACAGTATGATTTTGTAGTAACCTAGGGAAGGATAGCAATTTATATTGGTAAAAAATGCGCTTTGTCACTTTATATTTTAAAAAGTTTCACTAATTGACTTGGGAAATAAATATTCAATAGATTAAAGGACGGGGAAGCTTAAGAGTCAAACCTGATGCTGCAGGGGGTATAACAAGCATTTTTCCCTTTAGAATTTTAAAATTAATCTACTCAAAACTACAAGGTCTTTGTTATTTTTTTTAGATGTTGCCACTAGTTACCCTGACATATGTAGCAAATTTGGTGATGATAGTGTGTTGAGAATGTTTGACTGGTACTTGACTCCCATTTAACTACTTAAGGACCGCCTGACGTCAAGTCCTGGGGCTGCAGTTTCCCAGGGAACAGACGCGCGCATGCGCAATCGTTCCCTGCCGCTTCACGGAACGGAGTTCCATGAATAGCCTGCTAGCCGCCGATCACGGCTAGCAGGCTGCTTGTAAATGTAAGGGGAAAGAAATCTGCTTTGTTTACAAGCGTACAGCGTTGCCAGGGGCCACAGCGCTGTACGAGATCGGCGATCCCCGGTCTCTGATTGGCCGGGGAGTGCCCTGCTCTCATAGGCTGATGCCTAAGAGAGGCGGTACAGGACGGATCGTCGTCCTGTTCCAATTCTAGTGCATGGAGGGGAGGAGGGAAGGGGAGGGACGGGGAGAGAGAGAGCCTCGCTGAGGCTGCAGTAAAAACAAAATAAACAAAGTCTGCAGTCTGAGTCTGATCGCTGGGCTCCCAAGCTGGGCTGTGCAGGAGGCTGAAAAGCCTGCACAGCCCAGTACTGCATTAACTGGCCTGGTCGGGGGAGGGGGGGGGTAGCACTGTGGGCGTCAAGTGGTTAAAACTACATTTTATAGCCTGAACTTTAGAATCAGTTTTCTGAAGAACATCAAGTTTTATTTTTCCGAAAATCGTTTTTACGTGTGGGTGTGCATAAGTGTGGAGTGTGGTGTATTAGTCACTCCTATGCTTATTTTAACGATTTTTTGCTATTTTATTTACCAATAAATATTGCTTTTTTTCTAGCTACAATTAATTCATGTGAGAGCATGCATATTCCATAGTGTTCTCCTTTAGTATTGCATTTTTTTTACTTTTCCACAATTGGTTTTGTCATACTTAGGAAATTCGAGATCAATAGCATGTATAGGATACACAGGACCTTGCAATTAACAGAGAACCACAGCGCCATAGCCTTCATTGTTATTGGCAATTTTGGGCAGCAGATCTGTGAAAATCTGTCCTTGGGCAAATCTACTGTATTCGCTGCAAATTTTAGTTTGCAAATTTCACCTATTCACCTCCTAAGGGGAGCCCAACCTCTTAAGAATATTTGCACACCCTACAGATGAATGATCTGTATGTCAGCGGTCATCTCTCTGTCACTAATAGAGGTGCTTGAGCAGTGTTGTTCTCCTTGTGGAGCTTGGAAAGTGGAGATGGTGAGTAAACTGAGTTGTGTATTTATTTTTCCATGGTAACACTAACCTATTGTGACAAGCAAGACAGAAAATAAATGACACACCACCTTCACAGCTGACTGTCCTTCGTGATGATAAATGTACACATTGAAGGTTGAGTACTTTATTTTTCTTTTTTTTACAGTGGCAGCACTAACTTATCGTGACAAGTGATACAAAAATGAATGAAAGGCCTATTTACAACAGGCTGGCCTGTGTGATAACAAGTGCACACACAATAAATTATTTTTTCAAGGCGCCACTAACTAGTCATGGCAAGTGAGAAAGACTTTAAATGACAGATCACCTTTACAACTGGTTGGCCTGTGTGATAACAAATGTATGCACTACAATGTATTTTTCAACAGTGATACTAACTTGTGACAAGTGATTGAAAATAAATCACGGCCTATCTTTCCAACTGGCTGCTATACTGTGTAATATCAAATGTACGCCTACAAAGAAGAGTTTTTTTCCCCAAACAGTAACACTAACTTGTAGTCATAAATGAGGGAAATAAAGGAAGGACCCCTTTTATAACTAGATGGCTGGGTGACTACAAACGTATGCAAACTAAACTTATGGGCTTTATTACTATTAACTTGATATCACCCCAACAAAATCACTTCATCAAGCTCACTGCTTAGGGATACTATTTGAATCAGGATTCTTCTTCTGATCTCACATTAACAGGTTAACCAAAGACATTTTGTTAATAATGAAAACCATTGTCCTCCATTTATACCAGTGCATTGCAATTCTTCTTCAAAAGCTCTGCATGCTACATTTTGGGTGAGATGGCATTTTTGTCTTATTCAGTACAACTGAATGGGAATTTGTCAAAAATTGCAAAGACAATGGATAGAAAAAAACATGCTTGTATTTTGTGGTGAAAGCCCAGCAGCACTGATATAACTTCTTAAAACAACTGAGTCAGAATGAATCTTGATAGGGCCATATACCAGGCTGTCAATGCATCCTATAGGGTGCCAGTCACTACAGAGAGCAACATTTTTTAGAGTACCCTACTCATCCCTGGCTGCTGATCAGATATTGTGGTTGACCACGGTTTCAACGTGTTAGAGGCAAAGGATCAGAAGGATGGTAACATGAAATTTGGGTGCCCGTGAGCTGTGGAAGTTTAGTCACAGCCATGGGCGCCCATATAATAATGTTCATTTTTGTTGTTGTTGGTTGGTGGTAGTGGTGGTGGTGGGGTGCTTAAGGCTAGGCATGCAAGGGTTGGATAAGGTTATGTATGGGAGGGGGGGCAGCTGGTTAATGTGAGACATCTGGGGAGGGAGGTGGTAGGGGTTAAGGATAGGCATCAGTAGGTTGGTGGTTAGAGTTAGGCAATGGTAGAGGGAGGATTCTGTGTGAGAATAGGGTTAGTTTTGCACTGCAAAAGAGAATATCTATAAATGTACCAATATTCTACAATTGGCTATTTCTGGTGCTCCAAATTCCATTTCGCCCTTTTTGCATGTACTCCAGCAGGACAGCATTTTTTTTTCAAAGGAATGAATTATGGCAGTCTCCATATCCCTCTCACTAAAGGGTTATTTAATAAATATATAAATGCATGCTAATAAAAAACAAACAACACCAGCAACTATTAGACCAACATTAGCCAGCTAGCTATCCTATCAAAACAAATCTTTTTCTGCTATTTAATATGTAACTTCTTATATTAATACTACAGCCTAAAAAGTAAAGGGAAGGGATATAACACATTAGAATCCTTTGTTCCCTACTATTGGTCTGTGTCATTGTCACACTACTAGGAATATTACATGTCACGAGAAGAAAAGGGAAAATCAAGTTCTCCTTCACATCTAACAAGCCTTTTCTTAAAAACTCATAAGTCCAAAAATTATGTCTTGATGGACCATCCAGATAAGAAATCATTGTTTGCCTAGTCCACGTTTATTAAGTAATTTCTGGTTGTCCTTGTTCGATGAAAGGAAATCTGTATTATACATTTTGGTTTCTCTTTTATTATCTCCATTTATTACTTTATCATGTCACATTATTTTGTTATCGGTGGAATATTGGATGACTCCTACCACCCAGATGTGATGGGGCATTGTGTGCAGAATGACATACAGCACAGATTGTGGGCTGCAGTCCCATCACCGGTGACTGCTCATTTCCTGCAGGATATTATTCACCACCAATGCATTACAAATTGAAACAATGTGCCAGGTCCTAGGTCTGAATTATGGAAACTTGGCTGTTCACTTGCAGATTTTTGGATAGTCACTGTTGGTGTAACGCTGAATTGCATTTCAGTACATGAGAAATAATTCACAAGACTTTCTGATACAAAACTATGTAATTTGAAGAATTATAAAATAGTTCTCTCTTAATTCATAATTTTATTTGTACTGAATTCAAATTCTTAGATTTTGAAGTTTGGCTTTTCAGAATACAAAAAACAAAACATGATCTACAGTATGTATTTCAGCTGCATATTGCAATGATTAATTAAACAAGCAGGCAGTACTGGCAGATATCAACGTTATGCAGATGCTATATTACCAATGACAAGCAGATTATATAAATCACAGGCAAATAATCTAAGTGACAGGGCGATGCAGATGGGTGGTTTCTAGTGACAGACAGTAATAGTTAGCTTCTACTGACAGGCAGGTAGTGATAGGTAGATTGAGATTCTAATGAAAGGCAGGCAGTGATGGGTTGTTTGTAGGAACATATTAACCAGTTAATGACAATGTAGCGTATTAAAATGTCATGTTTGAGCCTGTTAACGGCAACAGGATGTTTTAATATGCTGCTCGTTCCCACCGCCGCTCCGCACGTGTGTGCACCATTCCCGCCATCGTTTCCATCAGGATTCCATGTTCAGTGATTGGGGAAGAGGGTCGAGCGGTCCTCTTCCCAATCGCAATGACTGGAGTTAATGGTCCATTCATAAAACAGGAAACATCCTTCCCCAATATGTGGTATGATTGAAAATGTTTCCTCCAAAAAAGGGCTTATTTCATCAGTCTATGCATTTCTCCTTAGTCCCTATTTGAATAAATATCCTATTAAAAGTAAAACTGGCTGGCAAAATGAAATTCCAGAATTAACAGATGAGCTCTGGAGTGATGCTTTACAAGCTATTCCTTATTTATCTGTAAATGCTTCACAAAAATTTTCCCAAACTAAAATTATTCATAGAGCCTTTTTTACTCCTAAACGACTTTACAGAACGGGTCTAAGAGAAGATCCTTTATGTCCTCGATGTCAAAGGGATCATGGAGGTTTGGTACATATGTTGTGGAGATGTCCCAAACTGCACAGGTATTGGGGAATGATTATTAATACTTTATCAGGGATTTTTCAAACCGAAATAGTGAATGATGTCAATACATGTATTCTTAGTGCGACTGATCTTTCTGACCCCAAACAAGTATCCCTTATTGCAATTCATAGAAGTCTTTTTCAGGCGAGGCTATTAATTCTTAAGCATTGGATAGATGAAACTCCCCCTACTTACACGCAATGGGTTAAACAACTCAATGAGTATCTTAAGCTGGAAAAAATAGTACATATGCATAGAGGTAATGGGGCTCGGTTTGAGAATATTTGGGATAAATGGTTGGATACCCCTGAGGTGGTTGACTTTGACTTGATTAGGGATAGATTATTTCGATAAGAATCTGGTGGAATGTAACATTTTCTATCTGTAAAATATATACACATCTCTTTAGTAATATGTTCTATGATGATGATCTAGAAGCTCCAAATCGTTCACACAAAAAGTACTCTTTATTTCTATTGCAACTAGATATAAGTCTGAATTATGGTTTTCTCTGTTGTGCCTTGAATACGTTAATAAACTTGGTTTGATAAAAAAATAAAATAAAACAGGAAACAGTCACAGAGTAGTTAAATGTAAAAAAAAAAAGTGAACACTTCCTATAAAGGGAGAGTGTTCACTAGCGCCATCTTGTGGAAAAAAAAACACCTGTAAAAAAAAAAAATCAGTTAAAAAAAATACGTAAATAGTTGACAAAAAAACCCAGAAAAATAACACCTCTATTTCAAAATAATATATTATCGCGATACATTGTGATAGGGACATAATTTAAATGGTTTAATAATCGGGACAACTGGGCAAATAAAATGTGTCAGTTTTATCCACAGGAGAACATTTAATTTTAAAACTATGATGGCTGAAACCTGAAAAATTATGATTTTTTTTCATTATTTGCTTATTTTTCCCATTAAAATGCGTTTAGAATAAAAAAATTCTTAGCAAAATGTACTACCCACAGAAAGTCTAATTGGTGGCAAAAAAAACGAGGTATAGATCATTTTCTTGTGATAAGTAATAATAAAGTTATTAGGGAATAAAAGGGAGGAGCACTGACAGGTGAAAATTGCTCTGGTCCTTTTGGGTAAAAACTCTTGAGGGTGAATTGGTTAATAGGTATATTTTAGTCCCAGGCAGTAGGTAAGAGGCAGTATGTGGCATGCAGTAATAAGTGATAGCTACTAAGTGACAGGCAGTAGGTGACAGCTTGTGAAGGAAGACAGTAGGCGACAGGACGATGTACATCTGGAAATTTGGGTGCCTGGTGAAGCCGCTAGTAGGATATTGGTAATATTACCAATATTCTACTGTCCCTGATAGTAAATATACCGATATTCTACTATCCCCCACTGTAACCTAATTCTCACACTAACTCTAGTCTATGACTAGCAGTAACCTACTCCGCCTACTCCTAAGACTAACCTACTAGCCTACCTACACCTAAAGGTGGCCACACACAATACAATAAAATGATCCAATTTTATGGCAATTCGATAAAAACGATCGGATCTCGCGAAAAAATAGAAAGCTTTTTTTTCATTCGACTGAAAAATCCGATCGGATTTCCCGTTTTTTTCGATTTTTTTCGATTTTTATCTATCCGGACTGCCAGATATTTTTGTTCCATTTCTCTAAAGATTGTATGGTGTGTGTCAGATTGTCAACTTATTAATATACACACCCTATCAATTTTTTCAGAGTTTCCAATCATTTTTATCATAATTGGGGAAAAATTGAACATAGGTGTGTGGTACATTGGTCATATTTTTTGAAATGTTACAATCAGTCAGAAAAATTGATTGCAATTCTTAAATTGAACAGATATTTAAAAAATTGTATGGTGTGTGGCCACCTTAACACTAACCCCTGCTCCTACCTATGGCTAACTCTATTAGAGGCTATGTGGAATATGGCTACAGGATATCTGAACCTCATGCTCCCAGTTACCTCCTGCTGCATCTATCTGCGCTGTTAAGCACTGGTTTCAACTGCTCCGCCACTGTCTGCACCAATTAATACCAGTTTAACCTCCCACTATCTGCGCCGCTTCCGATGCTTCGGCTACATCCGGCACCTCTGGCACCCAAATAGTGCTATAGTAGCAATCAACTTTACAGGCTATGGCGCTGCCCAAATTTCCAGAGGCCACAGGCTTCAAAAATTTCTGCTTCTAACAGGTAGTGTTAGACTCTTACATTCCCTCTGGTGGTAGTAGCACCTTGGCAACAGTGTGCTAGATCATGCAGTTGGAGAGAAGTGATGGAGGGCAGCATCTCTCCTCCATCCATAGCCCTCCAGCCACTCTTCTCTTCTAGACCTCTGGATGTATTTATTTGTGCCAAAGCTGCCTGCCCATCAAAAGCATCATATCACTGAATATTTGATGGTATGGTATGGTTCTGATTCAGTTCTGTATTATGCCTGAGGGCGAAACCCTAAGTTTCAAAAGCTTGCAAAAAAAACTATGTATGATTAGTCATTAAAAGTATTACCAAAACCAACTTTGCTATTTTAACAAATAGTGTGTCTTTGGCTCTTTTCAGTGACTAAAGGTGTCCATACACTATGAGTTGAAGTAGATCTGAAGCAAAAATAAACGTATGAGATGATGAATTGAATGTGTAATATTGTTAATAAATAGAACGTTAGCAGCAAAGAAAAGAGTCTCATGTTGTTTTTCAGTATAGAAAGAGTTTAAAAAACTTGAGTTGTTCTTTGTGCAAAAGAGCCTCTCTGAGCTATTCAACCAACTTTGTCAAACTCAGTCCTGTTTTCTGAAAAACAGCCAAGAAACTGAGAGATAGTTTTCAGATAAGTTTTTACTGCTGAAAGTTCAAAGGGACATTATTTCTGCTTTGCTTTACAGCTTTAATAGTGTGGATTTTGAAATGCAACTGTGAAAATCTGATGCAATGTTCTAAATAACACTATATAATTGAAAATAAAAATATGAGACTCTTTTCTTCGCTACTAATGTTCTATTTATTATCCATGCTACACATACAATTCATTAATTCATAAGTTTATTTTCGCTTCAGGTTTGCTTTAATAAGATTGTTGCCCCAACATACTGCCTGATTGTAATTTAGATCAGGGGTGCAGGGGGCCTAGAGCTGGTGACACTCCCCCTGCTAAAGCTGCTCTCCTCGGGGGGCCCTGTGCAGAGTGTATGCGAGTGTGTACATGAGCCAGTTCACTACAGGCCCGAGAGATAAAGACAGCAGAGAGGAAAGAGTGTGCTGGCTGGAAAGGTGAGTATTAGAGCTCTTTGCTGCAATAATACTCTGCATGGGATATGCTTCGCTGTTGAATATGCTTCACTGTTACATTAGTTTGAGGTTTTAACCTTTTGATTGGATAATTTTCACTGTTTGAACATGCTTCACTATTTGATATGCTTCACTGTTAGACTAAGGGTTAGGTTCTCTCCCGTGGGGGCCCATCACCGCCGTGGGAGAGTCTAGTAGGGATAATTTGTGCACAACTTATGCTGAAGCTAACACCCTCCTTTACTGTACCTGTTTTGAATGCAAGATGTGTAATCTGCCCATTATTCGAGCTCTGCATACTTGTGCAGGTAGTCAATTCAAGTGCAGCGTCTATTTGGAAGCGCTGCCATTTCCGTCTGCTGCATGGGACCCCAGGAAGAGCAGCATTAGCAGAGATAACACCTGGGTAAGCGGCAATAATTTATTGTTCATAGTTTTGCAGTGTGTGACAATGATAGATTCCTCTCTGATCAGATGTTGATTTATCTTTTGAGCACATCAGGAGAAAGTCTACCAGTGCACGGTAGGCTCAACACTGAACCACACCTCACTTTCATTATTATGTAATTTATAGAGCTGTATCTTTCCAGAAGTTTCCAACATTTTGCAATGAACAAACAAATATTCAAAAGCCTGACTTTCCTTGTAAAGCTAACCACCCACTCTGTTGAGGAACAATCAATACCACAAGCTGGAACATCTGTCAACATGAATACTTCTACCCCATCACCCATGCAGCAGCAACTGCTCACTCACACCCTTCCTTCTACCTGATTTCTCTATAGAAATAAACATTAACACTCAACCAGGCAGTTCACTCATGTTTCATTATTATACAGCCCTGAAACATTTACCACAGCACTATACAGAGAGAGGAGGAGACAATGCAACAAGGCTCCCACACTGTGATGTCAGGACCTAGGTCCTGATGTCACACTGTGGGATGGGTTTCACTACAATATCAGCCATACATAACCCCCTGATGATCTATTAAAAAACAAACAGTAAAGACTACTCATGGGAAAAGGGGCATCAGTTACTGGTTGAGATGTAGTTCAATCCTTGGTTACAGTTCCTCTTTAACCACTTAAGCCCAACTGGATGAACATTCTCATCCAGTTGGGCTGCATGCACTCCCGCGGACCCCGGTCATTAGCCCAGCGATCAATGAATGGGATTATAGATCCCATTCATTGATTGAAGCCCCCCCGCAGAAAAGCCAACAGCGTCTCATCAGAGGCTGCGGGTTTTTCTGTGTAACAAAAAGTTTCCCGTCCTCCTAATGCACCCTGGAAGTGTGATCATACGCTTCCAGGATTTTTTGACTGTGGCCATCTTGTGGCCAAAAAGTATAACTAAACCCACATCTATTTTTTATTAAACAAACACATTATTTTACATTTAAAATTAGCTGTTTACCTTCCACTTCAAAAATTACCCAAATAAAATTTTTAATAAAAAAATAAATAAAACAAATTACAATTAAAAAAAACAAAACATAAATAGTTACCTAAGGGTATGAACTTTTTAAATATGCATGTCAAAGGAGTATATTAATATAATTTTTTAAAATATGGCCTTGTAAATAGTGATGGATGCAAAGTGAAAAAAATGCACCTTTACTTCCAAATAAAATACATTGTGATAGGGACATCATTTAAATGGTGTAATAAGCGGGACAAATGGGCAAATAAAATACATGGGTTTTAATTACGGTAGCATGTATTAATTTCAAACTATAATGGCCAAAATCTGAGAAATAATGATTTTTTTTCCATTTCTTTCTTAATATTCCTGTTAAAATGGATTTAGAAATAATTAATTCTTAGCAAAATGTATCACCCAAAGAAAGCCTAATTGGTGGGGGAAAAAACAAGATATAGATCAATTCATTGTGTAGTAATAAAGTTATTGGCAAATGAATGGGAGGTGAAAGTTGCTCAGATGCAAAAAATAAACAACCCTGTGGGCTTAAAGCGGAGCTGTAGATAGAAAATAAACACATTGTTTCACTTACCTGAGGCTTCCCCAAGCCCCCAGCAGCTGTTCTGTCCCGCGCAGCTTCTCAACGAGCCTCTGTTCTCCCGCCGCCAGCTACTTTCGGTTTCACTGCCAGGCCACTGTGCCTGCACGGCTCTGGCCACGCGTATCCTTTCTTAGCATTCCCCGCTATTGCAGAGGGGAATGCAAAGAAAGGATACACTTGGCAGGGCTGCGCTGGCCTCGACTTACAAGTTGAGGTATGGGACGTAGCGGCGGCGGGAGAACGGAGGCTCCGGCGCAGGACAGGACAGCTGCTGGGGGCTTGGGGAAGCCCCAGGTAAGTGAAACAATATGTTTATTTTCTAACTACAGTTCCGATTTAAGTGGTTAATATCATTTCATCCCTGTATATTTTTGGCAGAAAAATCATGCATTGAATTATGTAGAATAGAGTAGTATTTCACTATAAATTCTGCAGGGATTTCTTCCAAACTTTTTCACTGTTTGTTGTGATCTATGATATGTTTTATTAAAATACAAATGCATTTAATACTGCGTGCTAGTGATGCAAATTCAATGTAGTACTATAATGGTCCCAACAAACCTCACTATGAAATATGCATAAAAGTCAGTTTGCCTAAAACCTAGTTTAAAATGCATATAAATCGGGTTAAATCAAACTTAATGCATAAGCTTAATACCTAGGTTGGAAGCATGGCGAATCCAGGTAAGGACTATGCAGAGAGCCACTGCCAATCCCCCAAAAAATGAACTTTAATGGAGCATTAAGTTGCCCCTAGCAAAGCAGAAAAATAGCAGAAAAATACAGCATATGACTTATATCACGGTTCATTATTCCTTAACAGTTTAAGGCAATGTTTCAGTGTTAGATTCTTCAAAAGGAACATCATAATCTGTCTGCTTGACATGTTGTTTATTGACTAGCAAATGGAGTTGCAAGAGACACTCACATGAGAAGCTTTATTTGATTTCTATAGTGTATTTATATATATATATATATATATATATATATATATATATATATATATATATATATATATATATATATATATATATATATATATATATATATATATATATATTATATTAATGGCATATGACAATCTTGCAGTTTTCTAGGTGAAATTGGCGACAAACGATAAAAATGTAAATAAATTATATAAAAAGAGAATCTGTTAAGCTGAACACTGTCTTTTTTCATTAGACAAATATTTAAACTTAAAGTGGAATTTACCTTTCTACATTGCAGTGTTCCCCAGGCAGGTAATCCTATGTTATTGCAGATGGTAAAAAATTATCTGAATTCTTATATCCCCAGGACCTGGAAATTAAAGTTGTATATGAAAAGTGCACAGAGGAAACAATAGCTATCCATAGATATGAGCTGGAAAATATGGAGCAAGTGTTGTGAGAGACAAAGCACTACAGCACAGGACAGGTGGATGGAGGAACAGAGCAAATTTCCAGAAAAAAACGTGGAAATCTAGAATCAGACATGGAAAATTAGTCCTGGCAGCAAGCCTGCTATCTCTGACTTTGGAGATTCTGTTGAAAATCAGGAACAGGGAGCAAAAACCTTGAAAGAGGTCAAGGAGCAGAATGCAGTGTAGAGTGACCTTACCTACAGTACTGGCCAAAAGTTTTTGCATTGCTGTAAATGTGTTTTGCAAACTTTGGTGCTTCAGCATTTTGCATGATTATGTGGTATGCTGAAGAACAATTATAAGCATTACATAAGTTAAAGAGCACCTTCAATGCACTCAAAGTTTGTGTCAGGGACACTTTCTCTGTATGCTATAATCAGTTTGGAGTGAGACAATTGCATTTGCTCACCTGCTCAGCCACTATATGCCTTATAAGGAGTCCCTGTTTAGAAAAAGCACCTCTACGCTTTTCTGAAGGCTGGCTTACCTCTTCGACAGCCCATCCTCCAGCTCCATAGCCAGCCCCCAGCTTTGCGCCAATCTTCTGCTGTCTAATCCTTGAACCTCCTACAGAAGATGAGTCTGTCCTTTATGTTTTTCTTGGAAAAAAGTGGTTCCTTTTCTACCCTTCTTGGCCCATGGTCATTGTCCAAAACGTTTTGCCTCACTGTGCATGCAGAGGCACTCACACTCACATGCTGCCAATATTGAGCGAGTTCTGCACTGGTGCTGGTGTCAACATAATTATGTTGTTGACACCTCAGGAGGAATCAGGCCCTTGCTGGACACTCTTGGATATTTTCTCTTTTTGACCACTATTGAACCTCACACCTTGAAGTGCTTGATGATACTGAAAATGTATTAATAATAATAATTATGTCTGCTGTATTTTTTTTTTTTTAGCAAAGTACAGTGTACATGAGTTTTGTGTTCTAGTTCACTTTTTATGCTAATAAAGATCATTGCAACTACTGCATTTAGTTAATATGCATCTGATTATGTAAATCTGATCTCTCTTATGTAAATTGACACCTTAAAAACTGAAGCTGCAAATATTACAGAGCACAACATTTGTGTCACTCTCAAGGGAGAATAGGTGGCAGATTATGGCAACTCATGCTGGGTCAGCCACCCTATTACATTGTCCATATGCTGTGGTAGAAATGATGGCTAATATCAAATGTAGCGAATAAAATGCATACCTAGCATCTTGTAAACCAAGAACCCATATTACAACCTTTTTTCTGCTATAGCTACTTTATGAGCAAATCTCTTCTCTATTCCTACTGGAGCCTTCTCTCTCTTTTCCTTTTTGTCTACCTAAAGGCATGTTTCAGTGAAAAATCTCTAATAAAGCTCTTTGCAATATTTTTTATTTAATCTTTTAAAAATCTGTTATATGAACAGATAGTTTTATTTTGGTACTGTTTATTTTAAAATTGAGTGAAAAAGAGGGCATGGTAGCAGCCTAAAGCCTTATGTTTCTGGCATCTCCTTACCTCCTCCAGCATATTAAGAGAAAAACTGGCGGAGTACAGAGGTAAGAAACAGTGAGAGAGGAAAAACTGGATTTTTTTTCTACAATGTACTCTGATAAATTAGCCTCATCCAATAGAAGATTTTTTTTTCGGTTAGGAAATAGCAAATATGCCAGCTCAGAAGTGGGAAGCATTATAATTTTATGTTTGATATTTATACATCACACTTACAGATGAAACTAGAGATCATTGCAGTGCACACGTGCTAAAGCCTAAAAAGGTAAATATAGCATAAAATATGTCATTTAGCTGATGCTGCGTAAAACAATTGATTGGTCATCAGTTACTTTTTAATCACTAGGGAGTTGTAGTCTGGCATAGACAGAATTAGGCCATGACAGATCTAGGGTGAGTTATGAGCGTGCTATGTGTCTTATTAGTCTGTGAATACTGTTGCGCTATACTTGGGAGGCGATTAAGGGCTTTATAAAGAAAAAGACATTAATAATATGTCCCATGCCTTTATTTTAGCAATTAAAGCAGGAGGCATAATACCAAAGTACACTGTGATTTATGTGCAACATGTTAAACATTTATTATTCTTTTTTTCATTTTATATGGATGATAGTGTTTTATATCTAAAGTTGAAGAAAAAGAGTTCTCTTTTAGAGCACTAAGGCAACAACCATATGCATATAATGCAATCACAATCCCACCAAGTAATAATACGTATATAAGTATGAATTTTGTTGGACAATACATTACAAATTAAAAACAATAGAGACTGGGAACATCAGGTACTGACCAATGACCATTGCAATAGTGTATAATGCGAACCTTATTAAAAGTGCGCCATGCATGACATTCAATTCAAAACTGCATATGTAGTTGCGTGAAAAGATATACCGGTATATATTACCGGTATATATTACAAATCTATTTAAAGGAGTTGTCAGGGGAAATATAGTAAAATGAATGGTATTTACCGGGGGCTTCCTCCAGCCCCAAGCTCCCAGGACCTCCCTCGCCGCAGCTCTGCCCGCAGCCGTTCGCCGGAGCTTCGACCCGGTCCCCGGCGATGACGTCAGAGCGACCTGGAGGTCGCTCTGTACTGCGCCTGCGCGATCGGCGCTGTCAATCACCGCCACATGGGCCGGAGCGGACCGCGCAGGCGAATGGCTGCGGGCAGAGCTGCGGCGAGGGAGGTCCTGGGAGCTTGGGTCTGGAGGAAGCCTCCGGTAAGTACCATTCATTTTACTATATTTCCCCCAACAACTCCTTTAACCACTTGCCGACCGCCTACTTCATATTGGCGGCGGCAAAGTGGCAGCCCCAGGACCACGTAACGCAGATTGGCGTCAGGTCCTGGGGCACTCTCTGGCCGGGGATCGCGCGCTGGGATGCGCGCGCATCCACCGGCAATAGGCTCCGCCCACCCGCGACGTCAACCCGCCGGCCAATCGGAAGCGCCGGCGGGTTGTTAACCCCGCGATCGCCGCTACAAAGTGTATAATACACTTTGTAATGTATACAAAGTGTATTATACAGGCTGCCTCCTGCCCTGGTGGTCCCAGTGTCCGAGGGACCACCAGGGCAGGCTGCAGCCACCCTAGTCTGCACCCAAACACACTGATCTGCCCCCCCCTGCCCCCTGATCGCCCACAGTACCCCTCAGACCCCCCCCTGCCCACCCCCCAGACCACCATTTGCACACAATCACCCCCCTAATCACCCATCAATCACTCCCTGTCACTATCTGTCAACGCTATTTTTTTTTTTAGTCCCTAAACTGCCCCCTGCTCCCTCCTGATCACCCCCCCCCCCCACCCCTCAGATTCTCCCCAGACCCCTCCAGACCCTCCCCCCCCCCTGTGTACTGTATGCATCTATCCCCCCTGATCAACTGTCAATCACCTGTCAATCACCTGTCAATCACCTGTCAATCACCCGTCAATCACCCCCTGTCACTGCCACCCATCAATCAGCCCCTAACCTGCCCCTTGCGGGCAATCTGATCACCCACCCACACCAATAGATCGCCCGCAGATCCGACATCAGATCACCTCCCAAATCCATCGTTTACATCAATTCTCTCCTCTAAACACCCACTAATTACCCATCAATCACCCATCAATCACCCCCTATCACCACCTGTCACTGTTACCCATCAGATTAGACCCTTGCGGGCACCCAATCGCCCGCCCACACACTCAGATTGCCCTCAACCCCCCCCCCCTTATCGATTCGCCAGTGCATTATTTACATCCGTTCTTCCCTGTAATAACCCACTGATCACCTGTCAATCACCCCCTGTCACTGCCACCCATCAATCACCCCCTGTCACTGCCACCCATCAATCAGCCCCTAACCTGCCCCTTGCGGGCAATCTGATCACCCACCCACACCAATAGATCGCCCACAGATCCGACATCAGATCACCTCCCAAATCCATCGTTTACATCTATTCTCTCCTCTAAACACCCACTAATTACCCATCAATCACCCCCTATCACCACCTGTCACTGTTACCCATCAGATTAGACCCTTGCGGGCACCCAATCGCCCGCCCACACGCTCAGATTGCCCTCAAACCCCCCCTTATCGATTCGCCAGTGCATTATTTACATCCGTTCTTCCCTGTAATAACCCACTGATCACCTGTCAATCACCCCCTGTCACTGCCACCCATCAATCACCCCCTGTCACTGCCACCCATCAATCAGCCCCTAACCTGCCCCTTGCGGGCAATCTGATCACCCACCCACACCAATAGATCGCCCGCAGATCCGACATCAGATCACCTCCCAAGCTCAGTGTTTACATCTATTCTCTCCTCTAAACACCCACTAATTACCCATCAATCACCTCCTATCACCACCTGTCACTGTTACCCATCAGATTAGACCCTAATCTGCCCCTTGCGGGCACCCAATCACCCGCCCACACGCTTAGATTGCCCTCAGACCCCCCCCTTATCAATTCGCCAGTGCAATATTTACATCTGTTATTCCCTGTAATAACCCACTGATCACCTGTCAATCACCCATCAATCACCCCCTGTCACTGCCACCCATCAATCACCCCCTGTCACTGCCACCCATCAATCAGCCCCTAACCTGCCCCTTGCGGGCAATCTGATCACCCACCCACACCAATAGATCGCCCGCAGATCCGACATCAGATCACCTCCCAAGTGCAGTGTTTACATCTCTTCTCTCCTCTAAACACCCACTAATTACCCATCAATCACCCCCTATCACCACCTGTCACTGTTACCCATCAGATTAGACCCTAATCTGCCCCTTGCGGGCACCCAATCACCCGCCCACACCTCAGAATGCCCTCAGACCCCAGCCCTGATCACCTCGCTAGTGCATTGCTTGCATCTATTTCCCCCCTCTAATCACACCTTGAGACACCCATAAATCACCTCCTGTCACCCCCTAGCACACCTACCCATCAGATCAGGCCCTAATTTGCCCCGTGTGGGCTCCTGATCACTCGGCCAAACCCTCAGATCCCCCTCAGACCCCCTTCCGATCACCTCCCCAGTGCATTGATTGCATCTATTTTCCCCTCTAACCGCCCCCTGAGACACCCATCAATCACCTCCTGTCACCCCCCTAGCACTCCTATCCATCAGATCAGGCCCAATACATCCTGTCATCTAAGAGGCCACCCTGCTTATGACCGTTTCCACAAAATTTGCCCTCTCATAGACCACCTGTCATCAAAATTTGCAGATGCTTATACCCCTGAACAGTCATTTTGAGAAATTTGGTTTCCAGACTACTCACAGTTTTGGGCCTGTAAAATGCCAGGGCAGTATAGGAACCCCACAAGTGACCCCATTTTAGAAAGAAGACACCCCAAGGTATTCTATTAGGTGTATGATGAGTTCATAGAAGATTTTATTTTTTGTCAAAAGTTAGCGGAAATTGGATTTTTATTGTTTTTTTCACAAAGTGTCATTTTTCACTAACTTGTGACAAAAAATAAAATCTTCTATGAACTCACCATACCCCTAACGGAATACCTTGGGGTGTCGTCTTTCTAAAATGGGGTCACTTGTGGGGTTCCTATACTGCCCTGGCATTTTAGGGGCCCTAAACCGTGGGGAGTAGTCTAGAAAACAAATGCCTCAAAATGACCTGTGAATAGGACGTTGGGCCCCTTAGCGCACCTAGGCTGCAAAAAAGTGTCACACATGTAGTATCGCCATACTCAGGAGAAGTAGTATAATGTGTTTTGTGGTGTATTTTTACACATACCCATGCTGGGTGGGAGAAATCTCTCTGTAAATGGACAATTGTGTGTAAAAAAAATCAAAAATGTGTCATTTACAGAGATATTTCTCCCACCCAGCATGGTTATATGTAAAAATACACTACAAAACACATTATACTACTTCTTCTGAGTACGGCGATACCACATGTGTGACACTTTTTTGCAGCCTAACTGTGCTAAGGGGCCCAAAGTCCAATGAGTACCTTTAGGATTTCACAGGCCATTTTGAGACATTTGGGTTCAAGACGACTACTCACGGTTTAGGGCCCCTAAAATGCCAGGGCAGTATTGGAACCCCACAAATGACCCCATTCTAGAAAGAAGACACCCCAAGGTATTCCGTTAGGAGTATGGTGAGTTCATAGAAGATTTTATTTTTTGTCACAAGTTAGCGGAAATTGATATGTATTGTTTTTTTTTTCACAAAGTGTCATTTTCCGCTAACTTGTGACAAAAAAAAAATCTTCTATGAACTCACCATACCCCTAACGGAATACCTTGGGGTGTCTTCATTCTAAAATGGGGTCACTTGTGGGGTTCCTATACTGCCCTGGCATTTTAGGGGCCCTAAACCGTGAGGAGTAGTCTAGAATCCAAATGCCTCAAAATGACCTGTGAATAGGACGTTAGGCCCCTTAGCGCACCTAGGTTGCAAAAAAGTGTCACACATGTGGTATCGCCGTACTCAGAAGAAGTAGTATAATGTGTTTTGAGGTGTATTTTTATACATACCCATGCTGGGTGGGAGAAATCTCTCTGTAAATGGACAATTGTGTGTAAAAAAAATCAAATAATTGTCATTTACAGAGATATTTCTCCCACCTAGCATCTGTATGTGTAAAAATACACCCCAAAACACATTATACTACTTCTCCTGAGTACGGCGGTACCACATGTGTGGCACTTTCTTGCGCCCTAAGTGCGCTAAGGGGCCCAAAGTCCAATGAGTACCTTTAGGATTTCACAGGTCATTTTGCGACATTTGGTTTCAAGACTACTCCTTACGGTTTAGGGCCCCTAAAATGCCAGGGCAGTATAGGAACCCCACAAATGACCCCATTTTAGAAAGAAGACACCCCAAGGTATTCCGTTAGGAGTATGGTGAGTTCATAGAAGATTTTATTTTTGTCACAAGTTAGCAGAAAATGACACTTTGTGAAAAAAAACAATTAAAATCAATTTCCGCTAACTTGTGACAAAAAAAAAAAATCTTCTATGAACTCACCATCCTCCTAATGGAATACCTTGGGGTGTCTTCTTTCTAAAATGGGGTAATTTGTGGGATTCCTATACTGTCCTGGCATTTTAGGGGCCCTAAACCGTGAGGAGCAGTCTTGAAACGAAATTTCTCAAAATGACCTGTGAAATCCTAAAGGTACTCATTGGACTTTGGGCCCCTTAGCGCAGTTAGGGTGCAAAAAAGTGCCACACATGTGGTATCGCCGTACTCAGGAGAAGTAGTATAATGTGTTTTGGGGTGTATTTTTCCACATACCCATGCTGAGTGGGAGAAATATCTCTATAAATTGACAATTGTGTGTTAAAAAAAGAAAACAATTGTCATTTACGGAGATATTTCTCCCACCCAGCATGGGTATGTGTAAAAATACACCCCAAAACACATTATACTACTTCTCCTGAGTACGGCAATACCACATGTGTGGCACTTTTTTGCAGCCTAACTGCGCTAAGGGGCCCAAAGTCCAATGAGCATCTTTAGGCTTTACAGGGGTGCTTACAATTAGGCACCCCCAAAATGCCAGGACAGTGAACACACCCCACAAATGACCCCATTTTGGAAAGTAGACACTTCAAGGTATTCAGAGAGTAGCATAGTGAGTCTGTGGCAGATTTCATTTTTTTTTTGTCGCAAGTTAGAAGAAATGGAAACTTTTTTTTTTTTTTTTTTTTGTTACAAAGTGTCATTTTCCGCTAACTTGTGACAAAAAATAAAATCTTCTATGAACTCACCATGCCTCCCACTGAATACTTTGGGATGTCTTCTTTCCAAAATGGGGTCATTTGGGGGGGATTTGTACTATCCTGGAATTTTAGCCCCTCATGAAACCTGACAGGTGCGCAGAAAAGTCAGAGATGCTTGAAAATGGGAAAATTCACTTTTGGCACCATAGTTTGTAAACGCTATAACTTTTACCCAATCCAATAAATATACACTGAATGGGTTTTTTTTTATCAAAGACATGTAGCAGAATAACTTTCGCGCTCAAATGTATAGGAAATTTTACTTTATTTGAAAAATGTCAGCACAGAAAGTTAAAAAAGTAATTTTTTTGACAAAATTCATGTCTTTTTTGATGAATATAATAAAAACTAAAACTCGCAGCAGCAATCAAATAGCACCGAAAGAAAGCTGTATTAGTGACAAGAAAAGGAGGTAGAATTCATTTAGGTGGTAGGTTGTATGACTGAGCAATAAACCGTGAAAGCTGCAGTGGTCCGAATGGAAAAAAAGGCTCTGGTCCTTAAGGGGTTTTATGACTGCAGTCCTTAAGTGGTTAAAGTGTAACGTTTCAGAGCAAATTCTGAGTTCAGGTCCGGTTTAAGGGCTGGTTCAGATGGGTATCAGAAGCAGCCACTCAAATGCTTTTATGTGAGTGAGTAGCAAAGCATTTGGCAACATCTGGCAGTGCTTCCCATCATTTGATTTTTGCACCGCTTTTTGACCCCGCAAGGGAACACGGAAAAGCTGCTGTTAGTTGACCTTGGACACTACATGTAACATCCAGGAAAAAGTGAGAAAAGTAAACAATGTGATCAAGCGCAGTATTTGCATGAATGATGGTAAACGATTGTGGTGATGGTCATCCATTCACTTGAATGGACAGAGTTTAAACAATGAATGCCATGGCCATCGCTTACCTCTGTTTAATCATCTATGTGCTCTATGTGGCCCTTAAATATTCGTAATTTGCCCAATTCCATAGGACACATTATATTGAAGAAGTTGCCCTGGTGATCATGTAATGCATAGAGCCATCCATTACCCCATAGTCTGGTAATTATATTGGCTGGTTTTTATTTTTACATGTTTTCGTAATAGACTGTGCTATATATCTGTCTACTAATTGACTGTGCTATATATCTGTCTACTATGTTTCAATAGGTATTATTATATTTTTATATCCAACTATTGTGATTCCTTTTTAGCACAACACTTTACAGTGTTCCCTTTTTTGCACATTTATTATTACAACTAAACATTTGCTGCCTTTAGAAGAGATTCTGAGGCTATTAATTATTTGCATTTCCATAGCTTTCAGTTTCTTTGTTTATTTTTATGATGTGTAGTTTTAATTTACACACCAGGCTTTGGAACTCTGGAGGTTTTCTTTGCTTCCTGCAGCGTGAAAGGGGTTATTTTGACATTTTATAGCAACTTTATTGCTATGACAGAGTGCAGCTTTTGTGGAAAGCTTTAAATTGTTCTTATTGGGTGGGTTTGCTATTATTAGTGTACCAAGCTGCTAATGAATTAATTGCGCATTTTGTATTAATATTTGTATAAAGCCTTTTTTTCATATATCTGTTCTTAGTGTTGGGGCCTCTGTACTTGTGCTCGGTACATCATTTGCATATACTTCTGTAGCACATTACACTACTAGAGCTTACTTTACATGCCCTTCTTTTGGGTGGTGCACAACCACTACCTACTTGCACTTCTTTGCAACCGTGACAAAGGTACTTTGTTTGGTTTGTAGATTGCCAATAATCTTGCACCTTACTGCATGAATAATAAGGTGCACAGAGGAGGATCTGTTGCTACTCATTGATTTGTCAACACCTTACCTAATCCAGTAACTGGCAGCAAAGTTTGACACTCCTCTCTTCCAGTTCATGTTAGGAATGCATAGGAGTGATATTATTTAAATGCACAAAACTCAAAAAGTTAGCAAGCTGAAAAATAAGCAGGGCAGTATAAACTTTTACTGTTCTCTGCATTGAAATGAAACTTTTAGAGCAGTTGTCTAGGCAATAATCAGAATAATCACAGATATATCTCTACAATACAGCTTAATAAAGTACATGACATACATATCGAATGACCTGAAAAGGAGTGTTTATTTTTCTTAAAGGATACCCGAACTGAAATGTGACATAATGAGATAGACATGTGTATGTACAGTGCCTAGCACACAAATAACTGTGCTGTTTTATTTCTCTACCTGAAAGAGTTAAATATCAGGTATGTAAGTGGCTGACTCAGTCCTGACTCAGACAGGAAGTGACTACATTGTGACCTTCACTGATAAGAAATTCCCCTTTTTTACCTCTTTCTTGCTCTCAGAAGCCATTTTCTGCTAGGAAAGTGTTTTATAGTTGGAATTTCTTTTCAGTGAGGGTCACACTGTAGTCACTTCCTGTCTGAGTCAGGATTGAGTCAGCCACTTGCACACCTTATATTTAACTCTTTCAGGCAGAGAAAGAAAAAAAAATGAACACAGCATAGTTATTTGTGTGCTAGGCACTGTACATACACATGTCTATCTCATTATGTCACAATTCAGTTTGGGTATCCTTTAAGGTATGTAAGTGGAGAAGATACACTGTAGGTTGTATTATGTATGTGATGTACAATAGAATTATGTGTATTTTAGGAAGAACTTTGGTGTTTTATAAGTCTAATCTGCAGCTCAAGCCTTAGGTATTACATGTTAATGGACATTTTCAGCGAGTTGGACTGGATTCTAGTAGTGGTGAATTCTTTTGAAATAGCTTAGCAGCAACAGTTTTGTGTTGCCATAATTGCCATTACATAATCGATGTAACTGGAAATTTTCTAGTTCAAAAGTTGTCTCTTACCATGTGCCAGTCTGCTGAAGGTCTTCCAGTTGTGGACTTTTAAATCAAGTTTCTTGTGTAAGCATGAAAACATGGTGACATGGTAAAAATGCTTGGTGCATTTCACCATGACCTGCGGGATAGATGGATGCTTTCCATTGCTAAAGGAAGTTGTTTTGGATTTAAATAAATTTGGAGGCTTAGATGTAATGTAATTGTATTATCTGTGGATTTGAGTAGGTTTTATTTCTCCAATTCCAAAGAAACCTGAAGATCACTACATCAGATACTCCAGCAGTCAGTTTATAGTTGGCTTACAGGTTAACTGTACTTCTGCATGTAAATACAGTTTCTGTTTGCCCCTGTGTTAAAGGATACTCGAGGTGGAAATAAACTAATGAAATAAACAATTGTATCTATCCTCCTTTTCCTAAAAATGACTTTTTAAGATATTCCACAGTTTTATTTTATATTTAAATATACTTTTAAAGTTTTTTTTTATTGTTTTTGCTCAATAACACATTCATTGAAGTATGCAGAGCTAAAATCTATGAACTATTGACCCCGTATATCTCTTTCCTGCTCTCAGAAGCCATTTTCTGCTATGAAAGTGTTTTATAGTTGTAATTTCTTATCAGTGAGGGTTACACTGTAGTCTGACCCAGTCCTGACTCAGACAGGAACTGCCTTTTACATACCTGATATTTAACTCTTTCAGGCAAAGAAAGAAAAAAGGAACACAGCATAGTTATTTGTGTGCTAGGCACTGTACGTACTACATACCCATGTCTATCTCATCATGTTACATGTCAACTCGGGTATCCTTTAATCTAGAAGAAAAAATAATTTCTTGCCTATGATATTCCAAAGCAAAGATCAGGCACTCCTGACTACTCACAGCATTTTGCATACAATAAAATACTTTACTCTCTAGATATGAACGTAAAATAGTTAGTAAGCTGTAACCAGTATCACAGTCATTATCATATATTGCAGTACACTGTAATATGGTAGTAAATGCTTTTTCATGTCTAAAGTGAGGTACTTACTTTAAAGAATTCTCTGACAAACTGGTTGTTTTGGGAAGGATCGGTCAGTTGTCATTGTTACTAGACCCTTGTTCCACCAGCTAAGCTAAGAAATGATGATGTTCACACAAAATCTTAAAGGATGTATTTTTTGGCGATTGTCATTTAATGTTGGGAACATGCACAAGTATTGTGGATCCTGTGAGAAAAGCACGCATGCACCGAAGAAAGTAACAGGAAGTGACATTTCAAAAAATTGATGTTCATTAATTGCGATTTTTGAATATTAAATCGATACAGTATAAAATGAAAGGCAAAAGGAAAAACCCTAAAAATCTTTCAGCAAAATATATTGGTGTCTGAGGAAAATAAAATGTTCCTAGTTAAATTATAAAGTAGCACTTGTATGCCCATTACAACAGGATCTTTCACCGGTCATATAGAAATAAAAAGTGATTGATTAATGAACTGACAGCCTGGCCAGTTTGATAAACAATTGCATTATTGAGGTGTGAATTTCTCCCGAATTTGGCAGAGAATTCTGTAAGGTACGTACTTGGCTAGCATATAATGTTTTCTTGTAATTTATAAGTATCCAGTGTGTGCCTGGATGTACACATTACAACAGGCTCTTTCCAACCAACACAGAAAGTGATTGATTAATGAACTGGCAGGATGGCCAAATGAATAATGGATTATGTGAGTTAATTAAATTATTGCAGTGTAAAATGTCTTTCACAGGCCACTACTTCCACTCATTTTGAGTCTTTAAACCCTTTTTACACTACAATTTCCAATCACAAATACATTCTGGTCTGCACATAGGTTTGATTATGCAACATACAGCTATGCGTTGCTGACCCACAGGCAAAAGCAGGGTGGCTGTACCTAGGGAGATACTCTTTCCATGAATGACTGAGCTACTTGTGTAAAGAAGTGCTGTAAGCATACAGATAAACATATGACTTCACAATGGTAGAGTACACACAAAGCTGATATGCAGCTACCAATGTGGACAAAAACAGTAGCAGGACAAAAAGGGCGCCGGCTGAGCGTGGACGAAAAATCCATATCCTTCTCAGTTTAGGTTCCCTTTAATATGATTGTGGGTATTTCCATGCAGAATCATGCACAGGTGCTAGTTAGCAGATCTGTTTAGCTCATTTACACGGATGCAGAGTTGTCAGCATATAAGAACTACTTTAAGGATTATGTGAAAGGTACACATTCCTGTAATCTGATGCACCACTTTGTGGAAAGGCAAAGTCCTTACAGATGGGACAAGAGGCCTGTAGTGCACCTTGACATGGCAATACTTGGAGAGAAAAGACACTACTGGAGGTTCAGATTTGGTTATACTGATGGAGGAAGGCCACTACTGAATGGGACATTACTTCCTATATTTGGATAGCAATTTTCTCGTGTCGAACTCAAAGCACTTGCGAGGCATCCGCTAGAGCGCAGTCAGCAGTAGCAGTGTTAGGTAGAGATGTCGCGAACGGTTCCAGGTGAACTTTTGCGGAAGTTCGATTCGCCCTATAATGCTCTATTGAGCAAAACTTTGACCCTCCATATCACTGTCAGCAGACACATTATTACCAAACACACTGGTCTCACTGCTAGAGGCCTGCCCACCCTCCCTCCTCCAAGCAAGGTCCTTATACCATTTGACTCAGTTGTCTGCCTACACTAATTAGTTATGGGACAGCTGCTAAACACTCTGCTAGGGAGATTTTAATTAGCCTCTTGTGGGTCCCCACCTCCCTCCTCCCTCCTCCCTTTCTTCCCTATTCCCTCCTACCGGAGGGAGGAGGGTCTCATCTGCCAGGGAATTATACTATTTCAAAAACCAGTTTACATCATACCATGGCTGGGAATCGAACCCAGATCTCACTGTGCGGTGGGCAAGTCACCCTAACCACTGTACCACTACAGTAGTAACTGAAGCTGGCCTAAAATTTACCATTTATGCTCAATGCAATAACATTAGGTTGCTTAAAGGGAACCTTAACTGAGAGTGATATGGATGTTTCCTGTAAACAATACCAGTTGCCTGGCAGTCCAGCTGATCTTTGTGACTGCAATAGTGGCTGAATCACACCCTGAAACAAGCATGCAGCTAATCCAGTCTGACTTCAGACAGAGCACCTGATCTGCATGCTTGTTCAGGTGCTGTGGCTAAAAGTATTAGAGACACAGGATCAGCAGGAGAGTCAGGCAACTGGTATTATTTTAAACGGAAAAATCCACATCCTTCTCAGTTTAGGTTCCCTTTAATATGATTGTGGGTACTTCCATGCAGAATCATGCAGTGTTAGGAAGACTTGCCTAAGGTCTCCTACTGAATAGGTGCTGGCTTACTGAACAGACAGAGCTGAGATTTGAACTCTGGTCTCCTGTGTCAGAAGCAGAGCCCTTAACCATTACACCATGCAGCCACTGCTTACGGATATGTAGCCAGACATGGCCTTGTCTTTTGTGTTCAACAGTTGTCCAAAGAGAACCCCAGATAGCCAGGTAGATTAATATCTCTCTCTCTCCTTTTAGGTTCCCTTTAAATCCTTAAAGGGAACCTAAACGGAGAAGGATATGGATTTTTCCTTTTAAAATAATACCAGTTGCCTGAATTGCCTGCTGATCCTGTGTCTCTAATACTTTTAGCCCCAGTGCCTGAACAAGCATGCAGATCAGGTGCTCTGACTGAAGTCAGACTGGATTAGCTGCATGTTTGTTTCAGGGTGTGATTCAGCCACTATTGCAGTCACAAAGATCAGCTGGACTGCCAGGCAACTGGTATTGTTTACAGGAAACATCCATATCACTCTCAGTTAAGGTTCCCTTTAAGCAACCTAATGTTTCTGTTGAATTGAGCATAAATGGTAAATTTTAGGCCAGCTTCAGTTACTACTGTAGTGGTACAGTGGTTAGGGTGACTTGCCCACCACACAGTGAGATCTGGGTTCGATTCCCAGCCATGGTATGATGTAAACTGGTTTTTGAAATAGTATAATTCCCTGGCAGATGAGACCCTCCTCCCTCCGGTAGGAGGGAGTAAGTAGAAGGGTTTTAGGTTGGGAGGAGGGAGGTGGGGACCCACAAGAGGCTAATTAAAATCTCCCTAGCAGAGTGTGTAGCAGCTGTCCCATAACTAATTAGTGTAGGCAGACAACTGAGTCAAATGGTATAAGGACCTTGCTTGGAGGAGGGAGGGAGGGAGGGCGGGTCCTCCAGCAATGATGTGTATTTCACTCAATCAGGTGTGCCTCCAGGTATTAGAGCTCTTGAAACATGTTTTCTATCATTTTTCCAGCCAGTAGATTTTTTTTAAATTTTCAAAGTTCACCTCCCCATTGAAGTCTATTGCGGTTCGCGAACTTTTTCGCGAACCAAACCTTTCGCGGAGGTTCGCGAACCTAAAATCGGAGGTTCGCGACATCTCTAGTGTTAGGGAGTCTCCCCAAAGAACTCCTTAATGAATAGGTGCTGGCTTACTGAATAGGAAGTCTATTGCTTTAGAAAAGGTCTCATATGATCGATGCAATCTCAGATCATATGAGTCCTTTTCTAAAGCAATAGACTAGTCATGGTGGGCAAGGTGGACTGCCCTTAAAGAGAACTGTGTTTTTGATCCTTCACAACATAAAGGATCCTACACAAAAATATCTTTTTAAAATTTTACTGAATAGGAAGAGCAGAGATTTGAACTCAGGTCTCCTATGTCAGAGGACCATAGGAGACCATTACACTATCCAGCTACTACTGGACATGGTACATGCGACATGCACCAATGCACAAACAGTTTTGTTCATTTGCATGATGAATATTTCTGGGATTAATTGACCATTACAGAAGGCAGCTTTTTTCACTCTCAGGTTCCTATAAGGTAGGCATCATTTCCCAGTGTGTCGTTAGACAGGTCCCATCCAGAGGAGATGTACATCATCATGATCTCACATCAGCTAAATTCCATTTTCTAGCATCTCATTGCACCACACATGCATTGGCTGAACATGGCTGCTATATTTAAAATTAAAATCTGCACATTGAGTCACGCTTAAATGGATTAACTCCCTCAAGTATGGGTAAACCTGAATTGTGAGCATTATCTTCAATTATTGCTTTGCAAGTGCAGTCCTCTTTAAATACCTAATGCTGGCCAGGCAGGTGAAGGCTGCCAGCCTGAACTAAAGAACTTCTATTTAAAGAAAATATTTTTTTTCTGTAACATTTACGGTTGAATGATGATTGCAACTGGAACAGTAAATCTCCCAGAAGATTTGCTCAGCTAAGTTTCTCTTGAATCTGATGCAAATCCACTTTTCTATGGTACAGAAAAAGTTTTCAATTTAAATACCAGTGAAATCTTATTCAGGGCTTGACGTACTTCACAGTAGATTTGCTAAATCCATCTGAAAAATCTATAAATCCAGTGAAAGCTCCTTTTCAGCTCAGATTTCCTAAATCTAGCTGATTGACTTATTAGTAATAATATAGTGAACTATCTCAGAAGCACTGCTTGAAGCAACCTGGATTTCAGCAAACTTCTTTATAGTTCATGTACTGGGAAAATGCACAGTCCACAAAAATGTCATATTCTAAGGTAATACTGAGAGTATACACTATTTATTTCTGAATGACAAGATTCTTTGTATAAAAAAACTGAATTACAGATTATGAATTTTACAAATACATTGACACTTTTGTTTCAAATATAATTCTCAGATAATCTATAACATGCTCACATAGACAGATCGTGTAAATTATAGCTTAGCGTCACGTAGATCCAGATCAAACCAGATCAATCAGACACCTTTATTTTTTAAAATAAGCATAAAGATGGCCATACACTGGTCGGTGAACATACAAACCCCTTTGTGTTGGCTTCTCACGCTTTTTTCATCTTTCATATGTAACATTGATGTGTTGCTAAAAAGCACCCCACCCTCCAGCACACGTCACTAAAGGCAATGAGAGCAAGGCAGGCACAAATTTGCCGGGCCCAGTGCAGGTCCTATACTTTCTACTGCCTGAAGCAAACGTAGTAGGCGCTAGGTAGATAGATAGATAGATAGATAGATAGATAGATAGATAGATAGATAGATAGATAGCCAGCTTTGGTGCATTTCACATGCTCTATGATTTGCACAGACATGTGAAGCCTTTATATTAACATGCATTTCTATAGTCTGCATAACCACATGCCAGGATGCATTTTTATAGATGACATATTCAACTCTAGTGTTTCTGGGCTGTTTGCAACTGAAAAGGAGTTCATTTTCAAGAGTACAAAGGCACAGGGAGAGTTACACAATGCCTGATGGACAATGCATTGGCATTTGCATTATATGTGTACATGAGCCCTCAGATCCAAAAATAGCACAACCATCTGTACATACTGTATAGAGCACACAAAATGCAAACACACAATATGGGGGTCCAGAGAGACAGCTACAATTGACTGACATTCAGGATCTATATTATACCAGCAAACATTCCCTTCTGAACTTGAAGCTCTGGTCAAGTGTTAAGTGCCTTCATGTGCTTCACTTTGTTTCATGGTAGGGCCCCCCCTATCCAGGGCCCAGAATCCCTGGGGTCCCATACACCTCTCCCCCCTGTGATGCCTTATCAGCGGCTCTGTTCTCCACTGTAATTGCAACAATAACATTTCGGTAGCAGTGGTTTTGGGTAATTCCAACTTGAAGGGAACATTGACATCTTTGGTGACAAGCACAAAATATGGCTTATCCATAGTCATTATTTACCAAAATCAGACAAGGATTCTGAGATGTTCCATTCTTATAATTGAATATTGTGGCTAAAAAATTTTTCATTATGCACTAAAAATAAATACATGCTAAGGCAAAAATTGCTGACCTCTTGATAAGGTGTTGATCATGAAATCCTAACTAAGTAGCTTGGCCTGAAATGTAGTGGATGCAGTCATATTGGATCATAAGGCTAATGCATAGCACCTATAGAGAAATGGGCTTAATGATTAAATGGAAAAACACATTTATGATACAAACTCCTGTTTTAGTTGTATAGAAAAGTTGGGAAGCAAATGGCTAGTTTTCTTTCATGCTTTGGAATTTTGCCTCAAAGCTACACTGTCTAGTGAGGCTTGATTATTTCTAAAAATCCTCCTAACGTAGAATACACAGAAAAATGGGATTGATTTGAAATAATGAGTGCAGAAGTGAGAAATTATCAGATGATTGTGACTAACTAGCCAAAGGCTTACAAATTAAACATTTGATAAAATCAATCACATGATTTTCTATGAATGCCTAGCTAATGAAAATTTCCCATAGAATAAATAGATAATCTTGTCATGTCAGCCAGAATACTATGGTTAGAAAGGACAAAAATGCATAGTTGTGTGCTAAACACTCAGTAGTAGCTGTGTTTGAACACGTGTCCTATAGATCACATGTAGCAAGTCCAAAGCTCTATCTGCAACAATGAAGTTTTACCAATTACCAATGAAGTTTTACCAATTACCTTAAGGCCAGTTTCACACTACTGACCTGCGGTTTTAATGTGATGCGATCGGCTGATGGCACCAAAATGCCAAAAAAGCCTTTGAAGATTACTGTGGCAGTGCGCGGTAATTGCCATTCTGGCTGCAGGCCAAGCAGGAAGTGAGGCTCTCTAGCGCTCACTTCCTGGGGCTGAATTAAGAATTGCATGGAAGTGTATCGTAAAAATACGCTTCCCTGCATGCTCGCCATAATGCTGACACCAAACAATTAAAAAAAAAAGCGTCGCCATAGATTTACAGGACTCCTGGTTCACCGCATATCACCCTGCATGCTGGCCACAACACACTGCTGCTCCTGTGTGGCCCGCATGGGAAATTGGAGACTTCTGGCACATTGAACAGCGCAACTATGGTATCCCTAATAGACTTTAATTGGAGTGATGTTACACTGTGGCAAAACAGGGCAACGCAATGCGCCAGTATCAAAGGTGCCTAAAGGTTAGCAACTCTTGGGGATGATTTAAGGATTGCAATATGCAAACTTTACTAGTTCCTTACCTAAGTATGAAGGCTGGGTAGCCAAGAAGACAGAGGCCAAGGTCATGGGGCCCCTAATTCCCATCTATAGTCCCCAAGAATGAAGTGAGGTAAACGTATGAGGGAGGCTTATGGTGAATTCCAAAAGGCACTGTAATAATACAAAAGGCCTCCACATATCTGCCCCCTCTATGGTAAATTTGTACAGGGATACATTAGTCATCGTTATCCTTTCCAACATAAAAAATGTTAAATAAAAAAAAAATTACATGGTGATAAATTATGTTGATACACTATTGTATTAATTTTAGCATCTTAATCTGTGTCTGTTTTACAATAAAGCTTTTTATCTGTTCTTTGCTGCTCCTGTCGTTCTCCCAAACCCTTCCCTGCCAAACACTGACTGATGTTGTTTTTCGAATTTGGAACATCATTCTGCATTGACACTAACAGCACACTTTGGCACCATTCAGCACTGAACCGGTAGACAGGGTCAGGGGGAGTTAACTCACTTGTGCTTCATGGCGCATTTCATGTAACTTTATACTTCCTCCTTTCAAAGGAGGAAGTATCGGAATCACATGACTCCACTTGGAGCTTACCAAGGGCATTATTACCCCACTCACCCTGCTTACTCTGTGCACTCCATCAGCCATCCTCCTTAACGCATAGCAATAGGCTGGTGACATGTCTGTACAGCCTTGCACTGTCCTCCGGTGACAGTCCTCACTCATGTACACAAGACTTTAGACAGATAGATGAGCCTGAGCTGGGGTTACATCCCTTTGCATAAATCAGGTTGGTGGAGAAAAGTGCAGCATCTCATTGACATAACCAAGGATACTCCCAGTGAGCTGATTCAAAGAAGTTTTTGAAAGAGGTACACAAGTCACATGACCAGAATCCTGGGGTATGAAAAAAAAGGTATGTGGGCATTTTTTCTGTCTGTAAATGTGGGCTATTCATTGTGTATAAGAGATGGGGAGCAGATGTGCATAAACCTTGAAATCTGCTCATACAATTTATCCACTATATTTAGTATTAACATATTCTATTGCTATTTTTAGAAGTGTTACATGAACACAGGGAAGGTATAACTGGGCTTTCTGCACTACAAAGCAAGTGTTAAGTCTTCAGGTTCCAAGGATGCTATTAAAGCTTTTATTAAAAAGCAGATGCATTTCCCAGGTCAAAAAAAAAGAATCTATTGATTTACTTTGAAGGAGCTTCAGCCTATCAGAAAACAATGTAGCTAATATTAAAGTATTTCTGGAAATATTTGCCCTGATATTATGAAATGAACAGTTAATATTTCCTCAACCTCCTTTTGACATTTACTCTCACAAAGGGTGGCGCATAAAAATGAAATCAATATTTAATCTCTTTCAGTTTATTTGGAAAAGCAACAATAATTTATTCTACCAAGACAGAAAATTTAGTCAAGAAAATGATTGGAACTTTTTTTCAGACAGTACAGTTATTGATGCATTTTCACATAGTTTATGATCAGTTTATACAAAATGATGGGGTCTATTTATATGCCACCTTTAACGATGCAAATTATCAATGCACATGAGCAAAATTGTTAGCCATGTAATGGGCATATTGCTAATGTGGCATAACCGGTTTCCACAGAGTAGCAAGAGCTGCTTATTCCATAAGACTCACTGGAGATTTAAAGGACACCCAAGTCAAAAATAAAGAAATTAAATGAACAATTGTATCTATCTTCCTTCTCCTCAAAATGACTTTTTAAGATATTCCACATTTTTTTAATGTTTAAATATACTTTTTAAGTTTTAACTGTTTTATTGTTTCTGCTCAATTACACATTCATTGAAGTATGCCACAGCTAAAATCTATGAACCATTGACCCTTTTTATCTCTTTCCTGCTATCAGAAGCCATTTTCTGCTAGGAAAGTGTGTTATAGTTGGAATTTCTTATCGGTGAGGTTCACACTGTAGTCACTTCCGGTCAGGACTGAGTCAGCCACTTACATACCTTTCAGGCAGAGAAAGAAAAAAAGGAACACAGCAGTTATTTGTGTGCTAGGCACTGTACATACCCATGTCTATCTCATCATGTCACATGTCACCTTGGGTGTCCTTTAACAGAGCTTGCACTCATAAAATACAAGCTGATCCCACTTAGTGGGCAAACCTCTGGCCACCAACTACAATCATTTTTTTAGTGGTCAACAATATCATGTTTCAAACAATGTACAAAGTAGTAAATGGTCCCTCTATACATTTATCAGTTCCTGCCTTCAAATATCCTGAAAGGGGAAAGCACGCTTTACCTAAACAAGTTTACAGTCTGGGAGATTAGGTATTGTATGTATGATACAATAGGTGGAAGAATGCGAACAGGACAGGAGAGAAGGTGGGCTGGCATTGTTGATGATGTATATTTTGATGAACTTTTCAAATTATTTTGAAGGTAGGAGCAGGTTGATAGGATGAGGGAAGAGGTTCCATAATGTCAAAGCAATTCCAGAGAACTCTTGAAGCAATGTATAAGAAGAGGTTATTTCTATTAGTAGATCATTTCAAGAGCAGAGAGCATAGATAGGGATATATTTTTGTATTAAGAATTAGTCTATGAATATACTACTATATTAGCTTTGAACTCTATTTTCATCAACAGTTTCTATGCACCTTCTCTATCAAACACCTAATCCAAACCAGGCCCCTAATCATTAAATCTCCTTCCCAGTGTTTTGCCCTAACCTCCCTCCTAATATTAGCCCCTTCCTGAAGCCTAACTCTAACTTCCCTCCGTACCCTAGAATTGCAGTCTACAATAGTACACTATTAACACTTGTTTACATACTCATTATTGCCCAATTCCCATATAGTTATGATTTTTACACAGATTTTATAACTCATGGACAATAGAAATTTTCCCCAGCTCATAGAACAGCAGTGCTAGGAGTTGTAATTAGATGGAAATCACGTATAATTACATTCATCTGCAATTGCCTTTAGTAAAGTCTTAAAGAGCAAATTTAGTGTAAATTCTACATTTAATTGATAATGTTCTACTATAAGTTATAACAACCTGCCAGGTCTTTTTCTTCCAAATCCCACTCACAGTCCTGTGTCTGCCGGCTTCAGGTGCATAGGACCACCTCCTTGCAGAAAAGAGTCTCATCGCTTTCTCTACTGTGTCAGGATCCCATATTCCGATGTTATCTGAAAGCCAGGAAAGAGATTAGCAGAGTGTAGCATCAGATGAAGACTAGTGAGAAGAAATCTAGCTGTAGAGTTTATGAAGGATTGTATGTGTATGCTGGAAAAAGGGCATCTGGTAATTTTGGGCACCCGGTGAAGTCACTAGTAGAATATCCATAATATTACTGATATTCTACTTTTAGGTGCTGATAGTAGAATATAAGTAACATTATATATATTCTACTATCACTTTACCTAACATTCCTCTCAAACTAAATCTTCCTCTACCTTCCCCTAAAACACACTAACCTAGCACTACCTACACCTAACCCCCCCTTAAATACGCCTAACACCAACCTACTGACTTCCTACTCCTAATATTAACCCCATTCCCACCCTTACCACTGTTTTCTCCTCTGCCACTATCTGCACCATCTATCCACTGTTATTTATTATATTATGGCAGTGTTTCTTAAACCTGTTCTGGTGACTCCCCAACAGTGCATGTTTTGCAGACAACCTCTCCTATGCACAGGTGGGGTAATTAGTGTCTCAGCTACATGGAATTCACCTAGCTGAGACACTAATTACCCCACCTGTGCATAGGGGAGGTTGCCTGCAAAACATGCACTGTTGGGGAGTCACCAGGACAGGTTTGAGATGCACTGGGTTATGACATTCCTCTACTGCAACTTAACTTCTTCCAGGTCTGGCTAAATCCTGTGCCTCCGGTGCCCAAATTATTCTCTAGGCACTACAATAGCTGGCATTAACATTGCGATCTATGTAGAGTCCAAAGTACCAGGTGCACAGGGGTGTCCAAATTACCCAATTTGGTATTGTGGAGCTAAGAGGCTTGTGTAACGATTGTGGAATTCTCTCCGTTATCAGCGCACAAGACGTGCGCTGACACTGCGGAAATCCTCCACAAGCGTGTAATTTGAGGGAACCCAGCAAAAGGTGCAATGCACCTGTAGAGGGAAATTCCTGTCGGCAGGAGGAGCTGTGGAGTGCAGAGGAACAGCTCCTCTGCCCTGCCACAGACGCAAGACAGGAATTGCATGAAGGGAAGAAACGCAGGGCAAGATAGCCCTGAAGGAGAGAGAGCAAAGCAACAGAGGGTATGTATGTGCACCAATCTAGTCGCCAACCCGCGACAGTGCATACACAAACTTGAAGAACAGGAGAGAAGGCAATCGCCAGAGATGGCGATTGCTAACAGCGACACAAGACTGAATAAGCACAGATAAGGAATGTATGTATGTCCACCAATCTAGCCGCCAACCTGCGACGGCGGACACACAACAAAGAAAACCAAGTGAGAATGCAATCGCAAGAGAAGCGATTGCGAAAGAGAATGAGCACAGGGACAGATTGTATGTGTGTGCACCAAACTAGTCACCAACCCGCGACGGTGCATACACAACAGCAAATATGAAGTAGGAACGCAATCGCGAGAGAGGCGATTGCCAGAGGTGACACAAGGCTACAGCAAGGCAGAGCACAAGAGTAGCAAAGGCACAGCAAATCATACAATGAGAAGATAAGGAAAATAACAAACGCTAGCTAAACGCGAACACCGCACTCATTCGCAACAGTGCACGCGTTTATGCGCGGTCTCCGCGTGATAAGCACAACAGAGACAAGCACGCCTAACTAACCACCGACAGACAAACAAGAAACAGAGGACGCGAGCGCTTGCTTAACGGTTACCTCACCGAGCCTCCAGCAAGAGTTCGTAGCAGACAAGACAGATACACGAAAACAGGAATAAGTGAGAGAGACGGATCCACAGCACTAGCGCAAGGCGAGTGCGATCCAGGCAAGACAGATTAGAGGAGATAGCTGGTAGCAACCGCTGCTCCACCTATACTCCAAGAACAAGATCAGAATGACTTCCTGTCGACCACCGGTGGGACAGAACAATCGCAACAGACAAACAAAACAGATATGCAATCCTAACTGCACTAGGGAATCTGCCTAGTGCAGTTCCAGGAATTACTCTAAACTAATCTTCAAACAATGAGCAAGGCTGACACTCCAAGAGTGTTCCACAGGACTAACCCTTATGACCAGCAAAGGACTCTGGGAAACATAGTTCTTTATACTGCCAGTCATCAAAGGAGGCAGGTAGGGGATTTGCATAACGAGTGTATGCAAATTCCTCAGCAGCAGAACAGACCAGAAACTTGTAATGGAAAGACAGGTCTCTCTTGCAGAGACCTGCAGCCCACAGACTAGAGGAATGGTCAAACAGCTGTCTGCCAGTGCATCCAGCTGAGCGGATCATTACAGCTTGTTGATGGAATACAAGATATAAACATATTACAATGGTTGAGACCAGAAAGGATCAGGGCTTGTACTAGTATTTTAGAGTTGATTGCTCGCTTACTCCAGTTAAAGTTGAAACTACTATTTTAAAAATACAATAATAATTGCAGCCTCAATATTTCTCTCAGTGTATATTTCCCTCCAAAGGAAACCATTGTCTAAGGAATATGGAGACTACCATATTTTTCCCATTTTAAAAAATACCAGTTGCCTGCATAGGCAAATGCGGGGTGTGTGTGTGTGTGTGTGTGTGTGTGTGTGTGTGTGTGTGGGGGGGGGTTATAGGTGCCCAGAATCCCCCCTCAGACCAGGGCGAGTGCAGTGTCTGGGGACAGGCACAAGTTGAGACACCAGATTGTCTGAAGGCATCCTGCAGCCCACAGCACTGTCACCTTTCTTTCCCAGCTACAGTTAACTTTGGATGTAGCAGCAGTGTGTGTACAGAGCGTGCAGCAGCTCTGGGGAACTTAACAGAGTCAGGTATGAGCACAGCACTGTGCCCTGCTGTGTGAATGCTTCACTTTCTCCTTCATTACCATTGTCGGCTGTGCTCATTATTATCTGTATCCACACTGCTCCCGATCAATCCTGTTGTTGGTTGGTCAGAAGGGAAATTGCATTATGTGTACCCAGCAAGATGTCCTACCATATCATTATACAAGTAGCAAAGAAACTAGGCCCTTTAGAAACAGCACCACACATATACAGTAATGAAAGGATATATGCAATTTATTCAGTACAATAACATCACTATACACATAAAAACAATTAAAACATATATGCCACCTGTATAATCAATAACCATGAAATAACAGCGCTCAATAGACCGATCTGAATGTACTTGTCATAGATCAACCTCAGGGGTGCTCACATAAGAGCCACCCGCTGGGTATGAACCCGGGTTCAATTGTTAACCAGTACACTAATAATAAGTGCAATTCTGTCCTAATGACAGTAACCCCCAATACAGTGCTAAATGCTATCAATATGATGCAATAATACAAAACGATGCAATATGATCAAACAACCCTAAGTGAATACACAATACAAGTGAGGCTGAAACACCATTAACAAAAGTGACTATGATACTGCATACTGGACAAGAACCACGGAGGACACATGTGCAATATACTTATCAAAATAGGAGCGCAACATCAGGCTGGCAAGGAGGAGAAGAAGGGCCCCAGGCGGATGTCTCCACCGGTTCCGCGGCTATTACGCCGCTTTATCAAGAGCTGGGGAATCTCCATGTGTTGAAAATGGCGAAGGACGCCAAGTTATATAGTGGAGAGGGGCGGGTGTCACGTGTCCGCATGACGCGTCAAAATGTCCGCGTGGAGCGCATGCGTCATACGCACGCGCCTCATCGTACGCATAGCCAATCGCGTGTGTTTATCCGCGTGACGCGTCAGCGTCACACGGCATCCAAGAGGCACATGATCAGAGCCGCCCAATGATGCCAATAAAGGCTATAGGGGGAGGGAAAGGATACCAGGCCAACTAAGACCACGCTGGAGCGCAAACAGGAAGTAAATATCAGAGCAATGCACAACTCAAGAACAGGGAATAGTACATATGATATAATTCAAAAAAGCGCATAATACACTTTTATATACATGTGTTTCAGCCTCTTTTACCTGTAAAGCAATTTATATTGTTAGTTACACAAACAGCAACAACTGTTGAACATACATATTCTATATCACATAACATCCCCTCCCAATAAGTGAAGAGAAACACTGCAGTTTGTACAGTCTACAAGAAGGTCCAATCCAAGGACGAAAAGGGCAAAGTCAGTTCAAAAAGTCCTTGATCCACAACAAACCCGCGCATAAACGACGAATCGACATCCAATAGGTCCAACATAGCAAAAGGTCCCAAGATCAACAGAGTCCATCCATCTCAGGTATGACACAAAGTCCACGATACAATAAGGAGTCCGCCATAATCAATTATAAATGCAGCAAAACATGGTATATCTATTTTTGAACAAGGAAACCCATATCCAATCTGCAGAACAAACATATGAGTATTAGTATTACAGATATTGTTATAACATACAAACTTAGTAGCCATTACAGAAACCCAGAAAAATCAATTTCTTCATTCAGGCCATGTGGAGACTTGGCATCCAACATGTATATCCATCTGGCCTCTCTCTGCAATAGTTTTTTCACTATATCCCCACGTCTTACTGTTGTTTTAACCTGCTCCAGGCCATAGACCTGCAATCTGGAAACATTGCTAGAATGCACATGTAAAAAATGAGACGCTACAGAGGTAAGGGTTTTCCCCTCTGCAAAGTCCCTTGCTGCCAACCTAATTTTAGACAAATGCTGTTGGATCCTAGTTTTTAAAGCATTCTTTGTCTGACCTACATAGATTCTTGGGCAACTGCACTTCAAGGCATATACAACACCTCGGGTCCTACAATTAACATAATGTTCGATCTTAAATTGTTTAGATTGCATTGGATTTGTAATCGATAATTGTCTCTGCATAAAAGGACACACATTACAAGATCCGCATGGATAACTTCCAGAAATGCGGTTCCCTTGAGTATGGCCAACAACTGAACTAAAGTGACTAGGACAGAGTTTATCTTTTAATGATGGGCACTTTTTGGCCGTCACAGACGGGTGAGGGGTAATATGATTAACCAGATCAGGGTCAGCTTGTAGAATTGGCCATGCACGCTGTAGTGCTTTGTATATATCCGGCCACCCGTTATTGAACGTAGTGCTTAATCTCACCAAGTTAGATTGAATTTTCGGTCTACTATTGATCAAGTCCGTACGGTCCTTGGCCTTGGCGACATGAAAGGCTTTCCTGACGATTTTTCTGGGGTATCCACGAGCCAGGAATCTCCCCTGTAGATCCCGTGCCTGTCTGTAAAAATCATCATCATTAGAGCAAAGTCGACGTAACCGTAAAAATTGACTAACTGGAATGTTATTTCTAAGAGACCGATTATGCGCACTTTGATAGTGTAGAAAACTATTTACGGCAGTGGGCTTACGATATAAATCCGATGTGACAGACCCATCCTCCTCAACCCGTATGGTCAAGTCCAAAAACTGCACCTCAGAGGCGGATATCTGCATGGTAAGAAAAATGTTCATGTGGTTGTTATTCAGTTCTGAAAAGAATTGTCGGCATTTGTCCTCTGGGCCATTCCACATAATCAACAGGTCATCTATGTAGCGATACCACCCCAAAATGTAGGGGTGGTATGCCACATAGAGATCCCCAAAAACTATCTCACGCTCCCAGTATCCCAGGAACAGATTAGCTATGGCCGGTGCACATTTGGCACCCATTGCCACGCCACATACCTGTTTATAGAACTTCCCGTTGAAAATGAAGTAATTGTGTCCAAGAACAAAATTCAGCAGCTGTAACAAAAACACATGCAGGTCAGAATTTGTAAGATCTTCCATATTCAAAAAATATTTGACAGAGTGCATAGCCCATTGATGTGATATGTTAGTATAAAGTGACTCCACGTCACATGTAACCAGCAACGTACCAGATGGCAGCCTAATGTCATCAAGAATCCGAAGCAAATCCATACTATCACGAAGATAGGAATCTAAAGATGTTACATGTTTCTGCAGAAAGAAGTCTATGAAGGAACATGCTGGAGCAGTCAGACTGTTAATTCCCGCCACTATGGGCCTGCCAGGTGGATTGTCAATAGTCTTATGCACTTTCGGGAGCATGTAAAAAGTGGGTACAGTTGGCCACTTAGGAAGCAGAAAGTCAAATTCCCTAGGAGAAATAACACCACCTTGTCTAGCATCAAATAATAACACTTCCAACTGGGTCTGATAGTATTCGGTAGGATCACCGGGTAGAACCACATAATTAGTGCGATTGTCCAACTGTCTGTGAGCTTCCTTCAAATACATTTCCCTTGACCATAGCACAATGTTGCCCCCTTTATCAGCCTCTTTGATGATAAACTGACTGTTTGTTTTCAAACTATTCATGGCTGAAACCTCATTCCTACTCAGATTTAACATATGATGTGGCTTGGGTACCATCTGTGCAATCGATTTTAGCATAACCTCAAAAAAGATTTTTATAGAGGGATAATTGCCAAAATCCAGGAAAGTCCAGGAATTCATATTGCTTCTAAGTAAAGGGCAGGTGCCGTAAAGTAAATTTTTGATACTTTTTAGTCTGTTTATTTTTAGATTATGTTCATGTGAGATCAGTGGGCACTGCATGTATGTAGAGTCCCTTTTATAATTCCCTCAGGCCACTATGTTCCTTATATTATATTATATTTTATTATTCCTATATATTATCCCCTGTCCCCTTATTAGGTGCTTTACGGCACCTGCCCTTTACTTAGAAGCAATATGAATTCCTGGACCCCACCCACTGCAGTGCGGATTGGTCAAGTCGGGCCTTTGTATGGAGGGGAGGGTATTTATTTCCGAGAGATGTCTAGTTCCATAAGCATTAACTTGAAAAAGCGGAGACTGTATCTCCGCGAAACGCGTTGTTTTAATAAAATTTTATATCCCTATTATATCCAAGTTTATTTACCTTCACCTCTGTGAAGTTTCCTGCTCAGCAATATACATTGTATAGGGCCAGAAGCTCCGTATAGAGCTGTCTGGCGTTACCCAGCAACTGACCTACTACTTCCAGGAGCGAGTGACGTCACTTCCGCCCCGCGTTAGAGCTCAGTCCCCGGCTCGGCTAAGAGGGACAAGGCAGATCCGGGCTGTGTACGCTGTGCAAGCCCCACCACAAACAGGTGAGACCTGTCCTATTTGAGCACAGTCTAGCGGTGCAACGGACTCAGAGCGCCCCTCTCTTTTCTTCTTTTACTGCAGTGGTTATCGGGAGCAGCCAAGTCCAGACTGTGGGGGCCAGATCGCATCTAAGGGGCATCCACTAGCTCCATACTGCCTTTTGGAGATAGAGAAAAGGCAGAGACTTTTCTCTGCGAGGGGGTGGATCTACAAGCCAAACGCCAACCTGCCACATCATTATAACTTAGTGTACCTCTTGTTTTTTTGTTACACAAGAGTCATGCTTTAAAAAGAGCTCTTGTACAATCAGTCTAGTTAGGTTGCATTCACAGTGGGACGTTATGATTGCACGTTATATAGTCTTATCACGCAGCTTACTGCACTGCAATGCTAATCCTATCTGCAGTTCCCAGTGTGACATTAAAGTTGCGTAAAAAATGTTGCATTGTGGTAACTCACTGCTTACAGTGCGTTACCTCTTAACGCAGACGCATTGCAACTTTAATGTCGCATTAAAACGCAATGTCCCACTGTAAATTCGACCTTACTCTTTTAATTTAAAGGGGAGTAAAAATAAATGATCTTTGTCTACTTCTTTAAATACAGAGTATCACTATTTTAAATATTAGCCTAGCAAGTGTTTGCAATTCATAGATCATATTGCACCCAATGGCAAATATTCTGTATTCAGCAATCATAACACTGAAACATTTTGTAAATTGACTGGGTGTTTAACAAAACTAGGCAAGCAGTAGCAAAAATATGTCCCTTGGAAATCTAGCCCTAAATTCAAATCAGTATAACAAGAAACTGACTTACCAAATTTTGCAATAGTGATTGTTATGAAGAAAGTTAGGCTTTAACATCAGAGTTGCTGTGTTACAAGCAGTTAAGACGTCGGTTCGCATGATATATAACTGCTGTGACACTGTTGAGGTCAGACAAAGGTTAAGTTGCACCTTGATGGAAGAGAGAAATAATGCAGCATTACCTGCTTAGTGATATCACTCTCCCTTTCCTTACATATCCCTAGAGCTTGGAAGATAAGAGTCTTGCGGCAGAATGTTCAAAGGCTCATAAGTTCACAGTCAGAATTCTTCCTAAGGGAGATTGTGTTAGAAACTTTCTCTTATGAAAAATGTACAGGAAGTTTACAAAGTTAGAACCAAACTATCGGTACCGTTAACTTTATGAAGACCCTGTGATAAATTGAATCATCTATCTTGCTGATGACTAACTGTTAATGCTTGTAGAAAGTACTGGGGGACAGGCAGCAAGATGAATGCTTTATTTGCAGGTTAATGTTAGTACACAGTGTGAATTTTGTTGATTCTAATGGAGGAAAAGTTCACAAACCTCAGACATTTCATATTATTTTCATGAACGACCTAAACATTGTAACAATTATGAAACCACCTCAAGGGCCCATGATGGACCAACTTAGGTAATCTTCAATCACCTATCAACCATCTGGGATAGGAAAATCAAATGTAAGATGCCTGAATTAAATCTACAGGTTTTTTTTTGCATTCCCTTTGTAGTTACTTTTCTCTACCTGCACATTTCATAATCATTAGTGACAGTTTTAAAAATTATACAGTAATTTTACTTCAGAGCTTCTATACTGTATAAAACTAGAGGCTTGCTATACACCAGCGGTTCTGGGTGTAAGCCTGGTTTCAGGGGCATTAAGAGATCATTTACATATTCAGCAGAGGTGCATCGTGGGTAACCACAGTTACAGACTTAAATCTGCATTATCGCAAATACCTTCTGTTTTAAGAAGGCAAACCACACTTCAGAGCTTCTGTCTTTTTCTAATAAGTTCCATATTGCTGGATATATTGCAGCATCCCTATTAACAGTGCTGCTGCACTGCCTTATGGTGGAGGGGCTGCTTAATTAATAGAGCTTTGGGGTTATATGACTGCAGGCAGTATAGCCAAATTACTGTTTATAAAGACCCCTCATTTTTTTAACCTCACTAATGTCTATAAGATATTTTGCTGTAGTACAAGAAGTGCAGTCTCCAAGTCTATGTACTCTGCTTCTGCCCTGGTGTTTGCAGGCTGGGTACCTGTCACTACTGCTGGACGATGATTCAACCTGCCGCACAATAGCCCAGAGGGCACCCGAGAGAGTGGTGTGTCTGTGGGGTGTGTGCAGGGCGGTCCTGTTATTTAGTGGTCAGGTGTGTGTCAGGTGGGGCTTTCCACGCAATGTACTTTTGTGGATTATGTGTTTAGTGGAGAGGAATGGCTGGGGTGGGTTTTGTAAGCAGGGATAATCTGTTGCATCTTTGCACTTTTGATAATTAATAAAGTTTTGCATTTTAATTGCTGGTGAGCACAACATTTTTTGGTATTTTTGCAATGGCGATGGTTGTACAGGTCTAGTTGCCCCATCTTTTTTTTTTTATGGTAAGAGCTTGAAACCTTAATTGAGCAGTTGATTTTATTTTGCAGTGTGGTGAAAAATGCATATTGAGGATATAGATCCCGGCAAGGTATTTACACAAGTGAAGCAGGATTCACCATCCCTACCACCGGTGGTGCTCGGATACCCCCAATCACAAATTTGAGTGATCACGAATTTGACTCCACCCACTTACGAATTGACTCATCACGAACACGATAGAAAGGGATATCCGACTTGAGTGCGGTTTTGAGTCGAATAACCACATGTAATCATGAATCACGAGTGGAATTTGTGATTAAAACCCACCGACTTTAACGGGTAATAGCAAAACTTACTTGCTAGAAACACCAAATTTACCAGATATGTTAAGAAGAACTGTGGGAACAATAGGAACATTTTTCAAAAAGACCTTATAGTTTTTGAGAAAATCGATTTTAGCTTCAAAGAAAAAAAGTATACATTTTCCTTTTGTTCCCACTGTTCTTCTTAACATATCTGGCACATTTGGTGTTTCTGGCATGTAAGGGGGCTTTGCTATTAACTGCCGGTCGGCTGGTTTTTAATCACGAATACAGACTAGTGATCACGAGTAACTCGGGATGACTAGTCGGGTAACGAATGCAACCACGAGTACATTCGTGATCGTCATTTGTGATCAAGAGCCAATCACTTATGCCAATTATGACCTCGTGATCGCAAAAAAAATGGTTCAAGATCAGGAGTTACTTGTGATCATGACCTTGTGATGAGTATCCCTGCCTACCACTCCCACACCCAGAGCTTATTTGCAGAATAGCTGTGTGTAGTCCACTGGAGAGAACATGCTGGACATTGATATCCTCATCTGGCAACAGCATGCAAGAAGAATCCAACTAGGTGGCTGTTTCTGTGGCATTGCTCTAACTTATATGATTCTTTATAGAGTGACTTAAACAGTTGTTTTACTGTAGTACTAGTGTTTAAACCTTTGAAATGAAATAAGCGGCAAATTAAATCTGTCCTACAATAACTATGTGTGTTAACTTATATCTTGCAAGCACCCGAGATCTGCTTATATCTTGAAAGCACCAGAGATCTGCTTATCTGTGTGGAGCTTGACATCATCAGTACTGTATCATCTATATGTGTTTACCTGCAAGAATTTTGCCTCCAGCATTGCAATATTGGCTATCTGCTGTGTGGGTACTCACATACTGTACTTGGAAACACAAATGTGTGTTAATCTACTATCTGGATCCTTATCTAAGGTCCTATTGCACAAGTCCCTATCATTTAATGTCTTTTTTTGCAAGTACTTTGTGTTTATTGTTATGTACATATACAGTACATGCTCATCACTACATACATAGGCAATACATGAAAATAAATAGCTATATAGCCAACATACAATGCATAAAACATAATAATACCTGCATTAACTGCATGTTGAATACGATTTTATAATCAGATATGCATTTCATAAGCTTTCTAAACTCTTCCCTCCTCTTAAAAAAATCCCTTTCCCACCCATTCCCAAATCTCTTTCTAGGTGGGACAGTTGGAAAAGGAGACACACAGGAAAAGAAGACATGCAGATGAGATGAGAGGTAAATATACAGTACATACCTTTATGTAGTTCTTTGCTCTACATTGAATTTGCGGGGAAGTCAAGTTCATAGTTGGGGAGCTGTGGCTATGGTTACTGCACAAAATGCTATTATTGTACATTTAGTGGTGTGATAAGCATTTCATTATGTTGGACTTAAATAAGTATGGGTGCTTTCATTTCTAAAAAGTGTGTATGCAGCACATTGTTTGTACTTATCTGTAAGTGTCATATTATGTTATAAAAATCATTGTCATTGTCAGTTATTTCCTGGTTATGTTTATTTACTTCCTGAATTTTTTGTATAATATTGAGGCATGGGACACTCAGTACAAAGGGAAAAATTGGGGAAAATGTAGGTGCCCACGGCTGCTAGGAAACATGGGCAATGCAGAGACCACAATACTAGCTGAAGCTATAGCAGCACCCAGTGGATAATTTGGGTGTTTGAAGGTGATGAGTGTAACTGAAATGTCAGGGGTGACAGGGATACCAAAAGTGGCAGAGATTGTGGTGGAGATAGCAATGACATGGGTACGTTACCAAGTTAACTTTAGGAGTAGGCAGGGGTAGGTTAAAGTTAGGCTTAGATAGCGGTGGGTTAGCATTAGGAGTAAGTAAAGTGGGTTATTGTTAGGGTTAAATAGTGGTAGGTTAGTTTTAGGAGTAGATAGTGTGAGAGGAAGGTTAGGCAAAGCGATAATAGAATATCGGTAAAATTACCAACATTCTATTATGCAGCACCCTATAGTAGGATATCGATAGTATTGCTGATATTCTGCTCATGTCTTAACCCTGCTCCAAATTTCCCCAGTACCCTTTTTTATATATGCCCCTACTATTGCATACACATACTGCCTGGGTGGTTTGACATTTGTGGGGTTGCTTTGATAGACACAGACAGACACAGAACATTTTTGATTGTGCTTTTCTCCTGGCAGTCTCAAAGCGCCAGAGCTGCAACCACTAGGACGCGCTCTATAGGCAGTTGCAGTGGTAGGGAGTCTTGCCCAAGGTCTACTGAATAAGTGCTGGCTTACTGAATAGGAAGAACTGAGTTGCGAAACCCTGGTCTCCTGTGTCAGAGGCAGAGCCCTTAACCAGTACGCTATCCAGCCACTACAGCAGTGGGGATTTACATTGCCCTTTATATCATTCTACATTTTTAAAAACTATATGCTATGACAAATTTTATTTTGTACATGCTGATACTATTCTGTGTTTGTACTTTACATACTTGTTCTCCTGCTTTAAAAAAAGAGACCTTTTTTATTTCTTGATTTGCCACTGTTGATCCTATGGAATATTTGGAGATTATGCTTCACTTTATTATTTATTACTGCTTATGACTGATCTGTTCATAGTAGACACCCTGTCACACTGGTACGATGCTGCTGGAAAATAGTGCCTACATAAAGACAGATCAATTAACAATATATTTAAAAATATGAAACACAAACACTCTAAATAAAAAAAAAAAAAAAAAAAAGAATGTGATAAAAATCAGGTGAAGAATCAGGTGAATCAGGTAAGAACAATGAACAAAAATGCAGGCCTAAGTTCCTATGGAAGCTTTGCACGTTACAATTTCTGTAGCATTTGGGGACAAAAAAGGCTGCTATACTCTGTACAGTCCCCTTGACTGCCTCCTCAAGAGCCCATCCATGGCTTTTATTTACAGACAGAGATAATATGATTCTTCATCTAATTTTTTGATCATTTTATGATAGCTGAAGTAATAGAAATAGCACTATATCTTCTCAAAGCTGTTTTGTAGCTTTTCTGGATCCTTTATAATTGAGTTGTTTTATTGACTTTAATGAGCTCAAACTTGTTTCACTAGGATACCATTGATTTTACTCCTTACGCCATCCATCTCTTGAACTGTAATAGGTTATCTTCAAACAACATTTGTCTTAAGGGACTCAAGTCTGCTATCTGTTTTCTCACTTTATTTGTATTTACATTTTAAGATAGAAAGGAAGACCTTTAATGTAATTTAATCAAATTGCGACCACCTTTATTTTCCTCATTGCAGCACGTTTCATTAACAGAATAATTACCACCTATTAGCTAACAACATCAATAATGGTGACTAGGTCAAAGCAAAAGCTATACATAACCAAAGAACGATAAGCTTATTCAATAAGGCAAAGTAAAGTACATCCACTATTCAAAAAGTGTAATTTGGTCAGTGAGGAAATTAAGTTAAGCAGTTGCTAAGGTTATTTCATGCATACACCATGCTTTACTTATTTGCATTGTACAAGGTGAAAGCTATGTCCTTGTTTTACTAACTTTCACAGTGCTTAGATAGAATATGAGTAATTTAGCAAACCTGGTCTGGGGTTTCAAAAAATGTTGGCTATTATGTGGGCGAAAGTTCACAACCTTCTCCTGGGTCAAATAACCTAAAAACAATGCTTGCTGAATGATTAAAGCCCTGGTTCAGGCTCTTGTTTTTTGTAATGCAAAGGTTTGTGCATTTTTTTATTACCTAGCTTTTTTGGTTTGGTATCCTGACTCCTTGTGTGAATGTCAGATGCAGCTTGACCAGCTAGTCTTTTTTCTATGAACACAAAGCTACCCTGTATTTCTAGGCTAGCTTCTCCCTACTCAGTGTGTAATAAGACATTTCCCTTTCCCACTTCCTCTCCAGACAAACAATTGTAAACAAAAGAGCAGAGTGAATAGTTTCTGCAGTTATGTCAGGGGAACCAGAGGTACACATTGGTTTTTACAGAGACACTTGGGAGGATGTGGGTTGAGTGAAATACTTTATTACACATTAGGCAGTGGAGAACTATTGTTACATTACTGGCTACAAGGAGTACAGTAGGAGGAGGCAGCCTATGCCAGGTGATCTGCTTTGTTTTGGAGAAGAACTTCTATTTCTCTGGCATCAAAAATCTACTAGAGACCACACAGGCATATTTAGTACAGCTTTTGCATGGTTAATTAGAAAAAGGTTAATTAAAAGATGCATGATATTGCAAAATTCTGAAATTTCACATGGAAATCTTAACAAATTCCAAATATTGTGTATTCTGAGTTTGCAATATTTTTGCACTAACCTTTAAATTAATTATGGTTAGATCAAATTTGCAAGAATATGTTCACAGTAGGTTACAAGTTCACTTACAGTTTTCACTTTCATGTACCTTTAACACATTCAGTAGACATTTTTCGCTATTTATGGCAAAAAAAAGTTTGTGAATAACTTGAACTATATCTCAAATAACTTGAATTTTCATGTCTGAGTTCTGTGAATTTCAGATTCTGAATTTCAACTTTGACTTCCATTCCAGTTGATGGAAATGTACTATCATATTCATTAAAAATGTAAGGCTGAGCTAGAGCTTTAATAAATTACCATTTGCTGTTGTGTGTACCTGCAATGAAAACTTCAGGCTTTATATTTTAAATTCAAAAGTTCTAGTAAGTAACAGTCATCATCATTATTGGTAATGATAAACTTGGACCTGTCTATGAACATTCTTTTTATGTATATTGCTGCTGTTCATTTGATCACCAGTTTCAAAAATGAGAATTGGAATATATACAGCACCATATGTTATTGTTTCTTATGTAAACTAGCAACTTTTAAAACATTCTAAATTCATTATTTTGCAACACAGGTTTCTTATTCCTTAACAAATTATTTTCTAGTTAAATGCAACAAGTTCATTCAACTTTCATATATATTGATATATTTTTCTCTACTTAGGGTATAGGATTTGATTCATAAGAATTTTCTCAGCTCATTGAGCTTGCACTGTCTCTTTCTCTTTCTTCCAGTCCCACATTTGGGAAGCCACCGGCTACATTCACAGTGAGACATTATTGTCCTGCGTTATAAAGTTATATAACACTATTTACTGCACTGCAATGTTAAGGCTATGCGATGTTCAGAGTGTGATGTTAGCGTTGCGTTGTAGATGTTGCGTTATTGTAACTGCTGCAGTGCATTACCTCTAAACTCACACGTTAACAGATACAGGGAAGCATACCTTTTATTGCCTGCATGCTTCACTGTATCTAACACAGACACAGAACATTTATATCGCGCTTTTCTCCTGGCGGACTCAAAGCGACAGAGCTGCAGCCACTAGGACGCGCTCTATAGGCAGTAGCAGTGTTAGGGAGTCTTGCCCAAGGTCTCCTAGTGAATAAGTGCTGGCTTACGGAAAAGACAGAGCTGAGATTCGAACCCAGGTCTCCTGTGTCAGAGGAACAGCCCTTAACCATTACACTATCCAGCTGTATGCAGTGTTAATGTGCGTTACGACTTTTTTGCTATGTTGTAATTTTGCGCTGCAACTTTAATGTTGCATCACAATGCCATTGTGCACTTAGTCTAAGAGAAATGTAATTTTCAGATCATACATTCCTGCAAACCCTGTAACATGACTTTTTAAGCTACAGAGAATGCATGGGAGCATATCTGCAATTTTAAAGGTATAACAATACAATATAAAAAAATACAACAATTACAATAACAGTGCAAGACAATGATGGATTACAGCTTATGCAGTGAACAAATAAATTACAGATTTTTACATAATGGTGGAAGATTTGCACACACATTACACAGCATTATGAGACAAGGGGAAGAGAGCACTGGTGGCCAATTGGCCTTACAGTCTAAAGCAGGCCCGGGCAAACTCGGCTCTCCAGCTGTTACGGAACTACAAGTCCCACAATGCATTTGGCTTTATGAGTCATGACTGTGGCTGTCAGACTCCTGCAATGCATTGTGGGACTTGTAGTTCCGTAACAGCTGGAGGGGTGAGTTTGCCCATGCCTGGTCTAAAGGGTGAAGGGATATGACAATAGGTGAAGGGAAGCTGTGTATGCCATAGTATAATGGTGGTCTGGTCAGTTGCCAGGGTGTTCTAAGTGAGAGAGTGTGCTTACCCGAAGTGGTGAGTTTTTAGGTTGCGTCTAAAAAGGGTAAGTGTGAGTGAGCGTTATATTCACAGTCATTTTTACACAGTCATATTAATTAACTGATGGGACAGCATAGTTGTCATGTTATGGACAGTAACATCAGGGCCGAGACAAGGTCCTCCAGCACCCAAGGCTGAGACCACAAAGTGCGCCCCTCCATCCCTCCCACCCCAGCCGTTACACACTGATTGCTATTAGACTAAGAGGCACCCCAGGACCCCCAACACCTTAATCTCTAGTTATCTGGCTTGCAGTCACTGCCATGTATCCCCTTTTCTTATTTCTCTCTGCTTCAAACACAAAAGGAGAATGATAGTTGAGTGAGTTGTGCGCCCCTCTTACAATGCGCCCTGAGGCTGGAGCCTCTCTTGCCTCTGCCTCGGCCCGACCCTGAGCAACATATGAAAGAGTTACTGAGAAAACCCACAAAAAGTTACATACATGTGACCACAACATGGTGATGATTATTTCTCCATGGAATGCTAAAAATCCACGGATAATGGCAATTTTGTTCTATTTACTAAAACAATTAATCCATATTTTAGTTTTTTTATTGGCAGTTCCAGACATTAAGGCCTCTTTCACAGTGCGACATTAAAAGTCGCACGTTAGGAAATGTTTTAACGTGGACTAACGTATAGAAATATTAAGTCTCTGCAACATTCACAGTGCACACGTTGCGTTGTGTGTAACGTGTAGCAATATTTACAAAAGTGCTGCATGCTGTGCGTTTAGCAATAAATCTGCTGCGTTGTGTGTGTGTTGCACATGCTCAGTAATGTTTTTTTTCTTTTTAATGTAACGCATGCACCGTTTTCGTTCCATCACTGTGCGACGAAAATGGCGCACCAAACGCAGGGCTAAAGAGTGTACTGTAAAGTCCAAGTTATATTCTTTCAATGCGTTGCATTAGGGGCACGTTATGCGACCTTAACGTCGCATCAAACGCAACGTCCCACTGTGAAAGAGGCCTAACTCTGGGTTTCAAACAATCATTTTTTATCACTCAGTTTACAGACATCCATTTGTTTAACAATAAATTCCAATCCCAATTTTAATGTCATCTTTGAGGTCACCTTATTTAATTAGCCTTTTTGAAACCCCTTTTAGTTTTGTATTCCTGTGTTTCCTTTGTTTAATCTGCCATATAATGCTTTGCTACTATGTCGTACATTTTTAATTAACACTGTTGTTTATCGCCTTTCTAAGGCTGTATTTTTGATTGAGCCCCAATGTCCAGTAACTGGACTCTTATTATGAAAATAAGACTTTGTGTCCTTCAGGCTTTGTATGTATTAACATATTTTTAAATTAACTTGACATCCTTTTTGTTTTTGTTTTGTTTTTTGCTCCTTTGTTCACAAGGTCCTATAGTACTATTAAGGCTGTATCACTTGAAAGTACAATATAACTATATTTCAAAATGTAAAAATGTTTTTATTATTATTTTTTCATATTTTTATCTATACACATTAATTGAGCACTTAAACAGAACTTTTTCTACACGTATTTATGCACTTGTTTAACCACTTGCCGACCGCGCACTCATAACGCGCGTCGGCAAAGTGGTAGCTGCAGGACCAGCGACGCAGTATTGCGTCGCCAGCTGCAGGCTAATTAATCAGGAAGCAGCCGCTCGCGCGAGCGGCTGCTTCCTGTCAATTCACGGCGGGGGGCTCCGTGAATAGCCTGCGGGCCGCCGATGGCGGCTCGCAGGCTAAATGTAAACACAAGCGGAAATAATCCGCTTTGTTTACATTGTACGGCGCTGCTGCGCAGCAGCGCCGTAAGGCAGATCGGCGATCCCCGGCCAATCAGCGGCCGGGGATCGCCGCCATGTGACAGGGGACGTCCTGTCACTGGCTGCACAGGACGGATAGTGTCCTGTGCAGCCCCGATCACCGGGGATGACAGGTAGGAGAGGGAGGGGGGGAATTTCGCCGCGGAGGGGGGCTTTGAGGTGCCCCCCCTGCAACATGCCAGCCAAGAGGAGCGATCAGACCCCCCCTGCACACCATCCCCATAGGGGGGAAAAAAGGGGGGCGATCTGATCGCTCTGCGTGCTGCCTGATCTGTGCTGGGGGCTGCAGAGCCCACCCAGCACAGATCACAGAATACTGCACTGGTCCTTAAGGGGGGGTAAAGGGTGGGTCCTCAAGTGGTTAATCAGTGCATCATGTGGCAGCAGTCCAATACATAAAATTGTGCAGATGCAGATCAAGAACTTCAGTTAACATTCATATCAAGTTATTCTGTAACTGGTGGTAACTGGTGGTCTACTAGAATTCTCATACACATTATTCTCTAGGGGTTACTGATGTGAAAAATAGTATTCAATGAGCATTTTAAAAGAAAATGTGCAAATACATTAAAGCTGGTCTGGATTCATTAAAATGTTCCCCTATTAAGTGACAAAAAATTGCAAACCCTTTTTTGCCATTGCCATTGCATATACTCACACACAATGCCAAGTTTTTTTAAATCAAATTTAGTGTAACTTGGGTCTATTTGGATGAAGGCCTAATTCTGGGCAGAATCAGATTTTCACCAAAGCCATAAAATGAAAAATAGTTATTTTTACCCAAAAAATAATGGAAAGCGTGAAATCATTTATTTTTAGCGTAAAAATTTGCAAAAAATGTGAAAAATCACAAACTCATCAAAAAATTATTTTTACGATGACCTTTTCATTGAAGTCTAATTTAACATTATTTTCAGGAAAATGAATGTGAAAAGAATATCGGTATATTCATTTATCACTGATGGCTTTAATATCACACTTGATAATTTACTAAACTTTTGAGCAGTCATCAATGAATTTCAGTGTAACTCAGGTGAAGGTTGCCATCTCTTGTCATCTAGCAGCAGACAGCTTTAATAAATGTAATTCAAGCTTTTAAGATGACTTGTTTTCTCCAGTGATTCTCAATCCTGGAGACCCACAAGGTTCTATATGTAACTCATACCCATAGCAGTATTTTAGAAATCATGATAAATGAACAAACACATAACAGTCCATGCAGCACAGCATATGAACAAATGTACGCAAACATGATTAAAACTTTCATTACTAATATGCATTTTAAGAGAAAAAGTTTAATGGAATCCTAATCCAGCAATTTCTTTTCAGCTTTCTGCAGTTCAGTTTAGTTAAGGCTTATCCCGGCCTTAAATGTAGCCACTGAGATTTCAGACATTAGTGAAATCCAACAATAGGACTGATGCAGGTATTCAGCTAGGAAGAAATTAATCAGAGTTCATACAAAGGTTTTATTTTCATGCATCTGCTTCAGAAATGGTACCATCTGTAAAGCATGCTGTTTTCTTGGATCTACCATATTTGATTCCATGTGGTTTTTGTTACACTTAATCTATTTGTCTCATGCTAAAAAGTCATTATGGCCATTCAGAAACACTTCTTGCTTTACATTAGGCACTGTGTATGTTTTGCTATGTAGAAAAGACACTGTTCATTTACAGCTATTGCAGCTGTAAGTTGCGTACAGACATAGCAGTTATCCCTTTGTCATCTTTCATGAAGGTGAGTACTGTTTAATATGATGGAAGAATAGATAATGTTTAAATTAAGTAAGATGGAAGTCATGTTTAAAAGATAAAAACAGCTGCATATTCTTAACTTAATTATAAAAAGATGCTCTAGCATTAGAATAAAATATCCAAAAAAGGAAACACAAAGATAATTAAAATATATACTTAAATCAACATTATTATGAAGAGTGGGTAAGAATATAACATCTACAATATAAAATATCAATAAAAAGTGTTCTCCACTTGCAAAAAGTAGTGATCTGCATAGGCTACCAATGAAAACAGTGGTGCTTATCTGAAATTCCCAGTTTGCCACAGATTGCCACTTTGAGAAGTAGCAGCAGCCCTTAAAGTCATTGTGCTGCATACTGCTATTTTTTCTAGCAAGAAGGAACAGATGCAGCTAAAAACTCCAAGTTAATGCAGATAGCTTAATAGCATCCAATTAAGAGGATTATTGTGATCACAATACTTATCACCAGAAAAAAAAATCTGACCTTTAAATTTGTTGTCCTAAAATTGGTGATCTGTTTTCAGATCTGTTAAAGGCACAACAAAGCAAATGATGGTTATGAACACACAAGGCGCTCAGACACAGTGGACCAAGGATTGTAAAGCTCAACAGCATTGTACGCCACCCCCTGAGCAATATCAGCTCACATGGTCCAAAATGTTGGAAGGGAGTCTGCAAAAAGGGGTGACATGACCAACTTCCTTTTTCAGGAGGACCTTGTCTGTTGTTTAAGACAAGTACCTCTACTCCATGTCATGCTAAAGGTGATGAAGGTAACTACCCCTACCCAGTTGGCCATGTGGGTTACGTACAGTGATATCTGGTAGCGCCCTTTAATAATAAGGAGATCTCAAGATGTTACCTCTTCCCTGAGGGTAGATAGGTAATGCAAAACCCTTATTTGAAAGAAAAAATACAGTAAAATATTTTAGTTATATACATTTAAAAAAAACTTGTTTTCTTTTCTTTTAACTGTGATATTCTATTATCATTTGATTCATTCTTTCTTTTTTGTGTACTTCTTGTTTCTTCTTGTTTTGTGTACTTTTCTTTGTACTTTTCTGTTTTTTTTTTTTTCTGTATACTCTTACTCTAATGTTACCTTGTTCTATATAAACATCTATCTTCTGCCATCATTTTCACCTATATATAATATTTCTTCTGTGATCTTCAGATTCATGTTTTCTTCTCTCTTCTGTTCTTCCAGTTTTATATTTGTATGTTTTTCCATGATTATTTTATTATGTTATCCTATCATATTGCTAGCAGCCACCATGGGCTATGTATTACCACCAAAACCCACCACTAAAATTATCACAAACCCTATTGGCAGGCACTTGAATTTTCTGCTGGATCAAGTTACTCGTCTATGGTGTGGATACATTTGAATTGTGAAAATTCAAATAAGCTCCCTATCTTGGAATTCTATACTTGATTTGCTGCTGAATATTTTGTTAAGTCCACCCCATGAACAAGTAGGGAGCTCCATAGGGAAACAAAAATGCCCAACATGGAGCAATTGATCATTTTGTCTGCGAATTGCAGTGTGGAAGGACAGTTATAGGAAGAATGTCAACAACACGTTGGGCAGCCTTTCTGTTCTATGATGGGTAGAAGAGGCAAGACTAGCAAAAAACAAGCTAGACAGTAGCAGTTGTTTGAGTTGGAAATTTAGTGATCACCCACAGCTGATCACAAATGATATAGATGGGCACTTGTACTGACATTTTCAGCCATGGTAATCACAATTTATAATCCAGGGCAACACAAAAACGAATGCTTACACATCACTTAAGACTGAAGTTTAGCCCTAAATTAAAAAAAAAAACTTTAATGAACAGTAAAATACTTGTGCAGCAGTTGCCCTGATCATTGATGCCTTTTTCTGTGATGCACTAGGTGAGAGGTTTCAATAAGCCTTAGGCCTCGTTCACATCAGGGCCGTTTCTGTGCGCTTTCCACAGCGCACTGCCCTGTGCGTTCAGCAAGGTATTGATTTTTCCATGTAACTAAATGTAGCTGGTTCACATCTATGCGCTGCGCTGAGCAGCGTTACAGAAACGTAGTGTTGCAGGCATTTCTGTGCGTTGAGCTGGAAAGCGCACAGCAATGCAAGTGAATGGGTCCGCTTTTTTAGCGCATAGAAGCGCGTACAAGCGCATAGAAGCGCATGCGTTTTTTACCCCTAATTGGAGAAAAAAATACATTTACATACAAAAACAAAGTTTTATTGACAACTGCTGCTGCTACAGTAAGCAAAACGTGCTTTAAAGAAGCGCAGCGCAACGCACAGAAACGCGGACTAAAGCGCGCACAAGCGCATGCGTTTTTTACCATGCGCTTTAACACGTTTTTCAGCGCAGCAGATGTGAACGAGGCCTAAGTCTGGTTTCACACAGTCTGGTTTCTGCCCACATCACACCACTGAAAACATTTTCACTAAAGCCTCCAATTATTTAATGATGAATCCTGATGCTCATCCTCCTTGATCTGTGTTTAGCCTTTGTCCCAGTCTCCCAGTCATTCTTTTTGGGCTCCTCCAGACTCTATCATCTGTAGATATTAAGGATTTAGCACATTGTTGGATTTACTTCTGCTTGTTTGGGCTTTCTTTCACAATCTGCTACTGCCATGCCAACTTCTTCTCATGAACACAGTCTCTTCTACATCTACACTTATATTTTTGGCCAAGTAATATCTTAATTTAGTTTATACTATCTAATGCTTCACCTCTCTACCCTTCCATCTCATTTTTACAACTTTTTATTTGTGGTTTCTACATGCATATCTTCCTGCTTCCTCAAACTTAAAGTGAATAAACAGAAATTGTTATATTTCCATCTTTCTGTCATCTCTCTCTGCCTCCCTGCCTATTAAGTTCCTCAACTGATTGGGTGGGGATATTTGACTATCACCACCCAGCTTTCTTTCAAACCTTGCATTAACTTATTAGCTATTTCAATTCCCTTCAACAATATTATAATCCAATTAACCTAGAAGAAAGCATTTGTCCTGCAAAGCATATTGTGTATGCTATTTACTAAATGTCTCTGAAGACTAGCTGCACTTTGATTTGATTTTTTCTTTTCACAAAAAAACACATTCTTAAGAAAAGAGAAAAAAAGGAAAAAATGAATATTCTTAACAATATATTTTATTCTCAGTTACTATTTTTCTAATTTGCAGTTGGTCTGGTTGTATATATCTGTAGAATGATTTAAACATAAACACTGTGTTGCCGTTTTAGTTTCAAGTATCAGAGGTAAAATTTCATCCATGGTATTTAGAAATATATTGATGTGGTCAGGAGGAAGCCATATAGGCAATCTGTGTTATTTTTTATTTCTGTATCTGCAGTCTAAATCCTACAAATGATGTAATAATGAAGTGAATAACATATTTGCCAGTAATGAGCATTTAGTGTACCTGGGATTTTAGTAAATCTGGTCCCAACTGTAATTTAATAGTTCCCACCACAATCAGTTTAACATTTTAAAAGCAGTAGTAAACATGACACACTATTTGCCATAGTAATATAAATTTAAAAATAAAAAGTCAATGATTATTTTATCTACTATCAGCACAGTCCAGGATGCTCACATACAGGGTACAGATAGTCAGTCTCTCCACGGGGTTATAAAGGGAAAACGCCTTGTGCACTGTAGTTCAGAGAACCCAATCTATGCACCCAGGGAGCACTGGCATCAGTAGAAATGTTCTATCCCAACAACTCAGGCTGCGAGTTACACACATCTTCTCAACATGCAGTTTAAGAAAATGAAATATGATGGCCCTTATATGTGCAATTACTGTTTCCTGTCACTTTTTTGTCATGAACCCAATAATAGAGATTTCTTCTATAAATTCATACCTCAATATTTTTTTCCCTGGATGCCATGACAGTAGTATAACAGTTTTTTTTAATCTTTAGAATAAGTAACGAAGCTGCAAAGCTATGATGCACCTTTGGAGCACATTAATAAATGAAGGACTTGTTCCTAGCCACTATGGAGATGAAACATGTTCATCATTTTCTGCATTTGTAGCATTTAATACAACAAGATAATTTTTCAAGAATATTCATTAGTAAAACTGTCATCATAATAGGCACTCTAGTTGCCAAAAAATGAATAGCTAACTCATGGCTAAAACAACATTCCCCATAATTTGAAGACTGTGTCAAAGGAATTATATAACTTTTTGAATATGAAACCACCCCCCTGTGATGGCTAGATGACTAGGCCAGGATATCTTTCAAACAACCGATCTTGTGGTGGAGTGTTCCTACCATGTAATTAGTATTGACAAAAAGTGATCCAAGGGAGGATGACTGTGAACCAGTGATAGGGCCATGGATGCCCAAGCTTGACAAGGGGAACAAAGACTAACCTAACCAAACTGGGCAACTGTAAGATGTACTGGAAAAATTCAGATTCATGAAGGCCCCATCTTGTAACTTACAGGACTTAAAAAATCTGCTGGTTTCATCTTAGTGCGTGACAGCTCAACCACTTCAGCTCAATCATTATTCTCTCTGCTTAATGGGAATGGGGGTTGGGATTTATACATACACCTTGGATTCTTGACTACAAGTTTCATATTATTGTTGAACTCTCTGGTTGTGGCTGTAGACAATAGACCAATGTATGCATGTAATTATGTGCGTAAATTATAAAAAGTATCAGTTTTGGTGCAGTTTAAGCCATTATACTTTTCAAAGGGTAATGAGTGACTATATTTATGCTATGCTCTCAAAAATGAAAATATAATTCTGAACTGGAAAGCTGACATCCAAATATTGTTCTGCTATGGTTTGTCCCATTACAAATCATCATTAATTCTTAGGGCAGTAGTAAAGGGTAAACTATTATTTCTGCCACGTAGCATATCATTGTGATTAAAACTTTTCTTTAGAACCTCTTGGGTCCTCAGATAATAGAAATAGCAAGTAATTGCTTTCAGATACAACAATGTCTTTTACATATTAAAAAGTTAATAGAAAATATGAATAATAGAAATATGTGAATGAATGGTAATTCATCTTACTATATTCATTATTTCTATTCATTACAAAGGTTAATGTATCTTTGTGGTATAAATAGCTAAAATGATATTGTATAGAGAATGTAAGAAAACATAAATGGACCATGTTTATGTATGATATTTAAACATATATGCAGTGAATAGTATGTATACTTCTAAAGATAGTATGTGATTCCAGCTCAGGTGTTTTTATTTTAGTCGTAGATAGAGGTTTTTTAGTATTCTTTTTAGGCACAGTAACCCTCATTCCCTGTCCTAGAAGACAACTATCACACAATTGTGACAGGAAATGCTCACAATAAAGGGTAGCACAGTGCTAAAGTACTTAGCATGTAACCTGCCTGGATCCCATCATAGTAATTGTCATGGTCACTTACGTGTCTAGGTGAGGCGGCGGCTACATACTGGTTACTGCAGGCATCCTGGTGTGGGTGGTCTGGCTCCTTTGCATGGGCATCCGGCTGGCTGCACTCACGGGTGTTGTGTGCGTAAGCATGATGCGTGACAGAGTCTGTGAGTGCGTGCATGCGCACGTAGGGGTGTCAGTGTGCATTGCATATGGGAGTACGCAGTCACGGATGTACTTGTATGTGTAATGAGGTACACGTGCGTTGTGTGCTGCCTTATGCAACTTCCGGCCAAAGGCCTATTTAAACCTGGGGAGAACCAGCAACCAGTGCTGTAGTATTGCAGCTTGTCCCGTGTTGCTGTTGTTGTGTTCTCCTGTGCTTGATCCTGTATCTGTCCTGTTCCTGCTATGCTGATTACCCGCTCTGTTGCTGACCTTGGCTGCTCAAAATTATCTGCTCTGTTAACGACTCCTGCCTGGCTGACTATCCGCTCTGTTGCTGAACCATTGCCTGTATGACTACCCGCTCTTTTAACAACTCCTGCCTGGCTCACTACCTGCTCTGTTGCAACGCCACTGTTTGTGTTACTACCCGATCTGTTGCTGACGCCTGCTTGTGTCAATACATCCCTTCTTATACGAAGAATCACTTGGTGGTTGTCTCCAGCTTGCTTGACCCCTCAGCGACCTTACCAACAAATCAACTAACTACTGTGGGAGTGCCGAGGAGCCAGTCTGGTCACACGTCACGACTTCATGCCGGCTCTCTTATTGGCGCTCCTACCCCTTTTCTCCCACAGGTCTCTGTTCCCACTCCAGAGCCTGGGGGTGGTAAGTTGCAGGCGAGGCTGTCCTCTACAATTCGGCCGCACCTGCCCCAGGTACGTATTAATTCTTGTGACAGTAATGCCACACTCTGATAGTATTGAAGATGAGTTAAGGTACCTGTACATTTCTCAATTTTCTTGCTTAATTGACTATTCAATTTGATCATTTTATCAGCTCAGGGAGAATCAATTATGTTTAATTTTGCTTGATTGATGGAAATTGGCTGATGTCTGGTCCAATCGACCAATTTACTTGATCCTGCAGGATGGAAAATATTGTTTGGTCATAAAGGAATCGGCTACTGTTCACATGATTTCCATTGACACAGAATTGATTTTTGGTGTCAGAGCATTGAAGCACCACATCGCTCAGTGCGATTAATAAATGAGTACAAACAGGTAACAAGCAATGCTTGATTCATATGACCAAAACAAAGTAGTTTAGGAGGGGCTGTCCCATGCTTATTTCAAAGAAACTGCCCAATATACAGACGAGTCAGCTTTCCATAAGAAATCAATCTTATTGATCTAATTTTGGCAAAATATTTATTTTTCTTCCCTGACCGACAAAATATACATTGGAAGAGATTTGTCTGACAGTACTTTTTTGGTTATTCAGGTACTAACCTTTCTCTGGAATCTAGTTAAGCACCTACATGCAGGTCATTGCACCTCTACCACTTACATGAAGATGGAAGTACTATTGAATCGGAAATTAACAGAATCTTTGAGTGATCATGCCTACTGATCAGTTGCTCTAATTGGCCACTAGTTTTGTGAAAGCAATCGATTTGTTTACCTCTGTTTCAATTTCTCCATGTATTAATGTATAAATATGGCAGGGATCATGAATAGAAGCTCCAGGATGTCCAGGCAGTGACTTTATGAAGTAGGCTTTGCATCTTGTCTGCGTATATTGGTCCTATTATCAGACTTTATTGTGTAATGCTAAAAGCTCTACTAAACCTTGTTTGGTGATGCGTAACAAAACCTTAGGTCTTAATCGTATTATTGGTAGTAGTTGATAGACATATGCCTTTTGTCCTATCTAACTATATAAGCAGCATCATACTCCAACATGAGCCTTTTATATCTCTACACAGGTCCTGAAGCCATTTTTTGTTAACTTTGAATTACAGTAAAATAGCATCTATTATCCAATTTGCCTTGTGAGAGTGATATAAATATCTAAACAACTAATCTAAAAATAATGTACATTACTTTATTAATCAATGTGAAAATGCTCCCATTACTTCCAAAGACCAGGAAGCAAGAATGAGCTTAAGAGAATATATGAATTATATCTGTCAAGGTAAAAGCAATCTACTGGTTATTTATTGTGATTGCTCAGTTTGCTCCTGCATTATGCCCACCGCATTAGCACTAACAGTTGCTTTTGTCATTTTTCTAATAGTGGACATAATTTTTGCTCATCCAAACACTAAGTGCTTTACTTATGATATATTTGTGTTTTGACCCTATGTGTTTGTGATTACTTAACTGCAATGTCAAACATTCTTTCAGATAATTGCATACTGTACACTTATCTAACATCGGCTCTGGCAAATAAATGTCTTTGATAAATCATGTTTTCTAAAACATAATGTACGTGTTATTGATGGAAATGTTACCTGGTAATGGACTGAAAGTAAATCCTGACATATGATTGAGTGAAATTTTCCCTAAGACTCTTGTGTTAATATGAAAGTAACTCTTGCTGGAAAAATGATGATTTGAGGCTCATTAAAATGAACCTAAACTCACATTTTTGTTTTTTAAACTAAGGCTTGATTTTGAATTGGGTTATAATTTTTTTTTTACGTATTTTCAATGTTCTACCCTAAACAATATGCCTCTACTTAAAACAGACCTTAACCACTTCAGGACTTAGCCTTTACCCCCCCCTTAAGGACCAGCGCTGATTTAGAAGATCTGTGCTGGGTGGGCTCTACAGCCCCCAGCACAGATCAAACAACAGGCAGAGCGACCAGATCGCCCCCCTTTTTTCCCCACTAGGGGGATGATGTGCTGGGGGGGGTCTGATCGCTCCTGCATGCGTGTGGGTGGCGGGGGCACCTCAAAGCCCCCTCCACCGCAGGGTTCCCCCTCTCCCTCTTCTCCCTCCCTGCCCCGGAGATCGGAGGCTGCACAGGAACGGATCTGTCCTGTGCAGCCTCTAACAGGCTCCTGCCTGTCATGTGACAGTGATCCCCGGCCGCTGATTGGCTGGGGGTCGCTGATCTAGTACAACGATGCTACTATTAGCAGCGTTGTAAAAATGTAAACAAAGCAGATTATTTCCGCTTGTGTTTACATTTAGCCTGCGAGCCGCGATCGGCGGCCCGCAGGCTATTCACGGAGCCCCCCGCCGTGAATTGACAGGAAACAGCCACTCGCACGAGCGGCTGTTTCCTGATTAATTAGCCTGCACCCGGCGACGCAGATGTGCGTCGCTGGTCCTGCAGCTACCACTTTGCCGACGCTCGTTATGAGTGCGCAGTCGGCAAGTGGTTAAAGAGGAACTGAAGTGAGAGGGATATGGAGGCTGACATATGGGGCTCGATTCACAAAGCGGTGCTAACCCAGTTAGAGACTTTAGGCGTGATAACCATTGCACCACGCTGGTGAGAAGTCAGTTTAGGCGTGATAAGTTTAGGTGTGATAAGTTTAGGTGTGATAAGTTTAGGCATGCTAAGTTTAGATAAGTGTAGATAGCGTGCAAAGTCTCGCACGCAAAGCAGCGCCATTAAACTCTATGCGAAGTGCACCAGATTTTGCTAGCGCAAAACTTTTGATCAGCTGTGCACTGCGGTGCTAACGCAGTTGGTGCTTAAACTTATCATGCCTAAACTTATCACACCTAAACTTATCATGCCTAAACTTATCACACCTAAACTTATCACACCTAAACTTATCATGCCTAAACTAAGTTTAGGCGTGATAAAGAGCTTTTCACCAGCGTGCTAACTGTTAGCACCACTTTGTGAATCAGGCCCATTGATTTAATTTTAAACAACACACATTGCCTGGCTGTCCTGTTGATCCTCTGCCTCTAATACTTGTAGCCATAGACTTTGCACAAGCATGGATATCACATGTTTCTTACAAAAATTCCAATAGTTCCAATGTAGCCTGAGGGAAATGGGTCTAGAGCTACCCTGAAAGTCTCTCTTTGAGCAATTTTTCACCACTTTTGTTTGTCCTGTCCTTTTCACCATATCAGTGCAGTTGAATTATGTTTTTTTCATTACTTTAGGCTTATACAATACAATACAATTACATTTGTAAAGCGCTTTTCTCCCATAGGACTCAAAGCGCATTAAAGGACTATTAAAAGGACTTGTGGCCACCACCCACAAGGAGGTGGGTGGCAGGCACAAGAACACCACCCATCTCCTTCTCGCACGGCTGCCACAACATGGCTATACACGAAGCTTAGATGTTTAAGGCGCATATACTCCTGTGTGTACTGTAAGCATTGATGCTGATTGATCAAAAAACTGCATTTTGAGGACAAATGATGCACATGCTTGTTCTTATTACTTGGATCTGCCATCATTCTTTTTTCTTCACATACTCAGAAACCGTGGGTCCACAGGACACCTGCAGCCTTGGTGAGAGTATTGTGTGCCTTTTTTTTACTTTCTCACTTTCCAACATTGGATTTAAGAGTTCCGAACAACCTTTTGCTCTTGACATATACAACATCTGTATGGCTGATATAAGGGAAGCTGAACAGCATATTTGTATAGAGCCTTTCCAGGGAGTGCTTTGGTAAGTAGACAGTAAATACTGAGACTCCCCCACGAGCAGATGGACTAGTCCACAAACCTCATTCGATTTTAACCACCTACTGTAAGTGACAGCAAAATAATTCATAGCTCATTTCAGGGCTGGTTCACACTACAAGAGCGCTAGTGATTTGAAAAGCTCTTGCTAATGCATGGGGGATTTTTACAAAATCACATCGCTCAGGTGAGAACACACTGATTGCATTACATTATTATTATTATTTATTTATAAAGCGCCACCATATTCCGTGGCGCTGTACAATGAAAGAAAGCAAACAAGGGATACATAATGATGCAGACAATGATATACATCAAATATGAACACTGGTACAAAATACAGAACTTGTGATTTTTTTTAATAGCAAGTTTAACATGATGTATAAATGTATAATAGAGTGCAAGCAATTCAATTAATAACATTCCAAGACACAAAAGGGGTGAGAGCCCTGCCCTTGTGAGCTTACAATCTAAAGGAATGGGGTGGAAATAAGAGGTTTTTAAAATCACAAGTGCTTAGAAAAAGCTCTTGTAGTGGAAAACTGCCCTCACTCTGGAAAAAAAAAACTGTTTTTCTTATTTGTATGTATTTATATGTATTTTGATGTTACAATTTTTTATTGATTTATTTATTTTGCAAAAGTAGTCCTCTTACAGTCTAGGTGTCTGATGACCAAATTAACCAGCCTATCTTGTAAGCTTCATAGTTACAGTGGAACTTCCATTGTAGAGTTTAAATATAACACAGATCCCCAGATCATTTGATTAGAGCCTAACCATTTCAACATATTAGTTTAAAGAGACCCAAAAGCAACATAAAGAGATAAATCAGAACATGCAATGTAAAAAAAGTAGGTTTAGTTAACAGATTTTCCATGAGAATTTAGCTGTATACATATGGAGCCTGTATAGAACATTTTATAGCAGTAGAATTCATAAGACATGCAGCAATAGAAATAGTATCAGAAGTTGGATCATCTATTTTAAGTGGATTCAGAAATAACACTAATCAGTGAACCATTGTAATCACATAAATGAATGACTGCTTCATATGCTATCAGGAGGAGTATAATGGCACGGGACAACAGCAGCTATTTTGGGCAGACATTATTCTCAGAAAAGTGGAGTTGATAGGCCTGTACTAATCCGTTATTATTTTTATTATCAAGTACATCTTTTTAAAAGTTCACTTACTTCACTTGCACAGTGGCTTTCTACTTACCATGTCCATAGTCGTGGGTATTACTTTATCTCTTTTTTGAACAATAATCTTATAGTTTAGCCATGTAATTTATGAACCTTTGGTACATTCATTTTCAGCAGAAAGTTCAAAAATAGCCTTATCCATTAACAAAATGCCAAATGGTAATTTCATTCTAACTATCCACAGTTTGTGAAGCTAATAGGACCACAAAATTAGTTTTTCCTTCTGCAAAAGCATTTTTTAACAGGAAGCCTACAGCAAGAAGTCCTACATGGAGGCTGCCATAGATATAAGATGCAATACCATTCCAATTTACTGGCTCTGCACAGCTTATCTTTGGCTTCTGTAGTTTAGAAGACACATGGGGCCATATGCAATTCACTTTTTTCTCCTGATTTTTCTCCTAGGTGATAATTTATATCTTCAATTTAACCTCCCTGGCAGTCAATGAAAACTGCCAGGGGGCAGCGCAGCAGTTTTTTTTTTAAATCATGTAGCTAGCCTAGCGCTAGCTACATGACAGACGCTGAGCGGCATCCCCCCACCCCCTCCGATCGCCTCCGGTGATCAGGCCCGTCAGGAAATCCCGTTCTGAAAGGGATTTCCATTAGGGCTTCCCCTGTCGCCATGGCGACGGGCGCGATGACGTGACCGACGTAATGGACGTCGTGCCGTCAGAGGGAGTCCCGATCCACCCCTCAGCACTGCCTGGCATTGATTGGCCAGGCTGCGCTGGGGTCTCATGGGGTCACCCTCTAATGCAGCGAGCGGCGGCGAATCGGCGGGGAGCGGCGGCGATCGGTGAGTTCACGCAGCTAGCAAAGTGCTAGCTGCGTGCAACAAATTTTTTTTTACGAAAATCGGCCCAGCAGGGCCTGAGAAATAGTCCTGCATGGCATAGCCCAAGCTCAGCTCGGGCTTACCGCCAGGAAGGTTGAACTAACTTTTTAGCAATTTTTAATGGAAAAAGAACCAAAAAAGTGGTAAAAAGTACTGTCATTATTTTGAGTATTTGTTTGCTTGCTTGTGGTGTAAAAGGCATTTTATTTACAAGTTGTGAAAGGAGGAGAAGGAAATTGCAAGTGAAAAAGTGAATTGCATATGGCCCATGGGCCCATATGCATTTGACTTTTTCTCCTGAGTTTTCTTCTAGGTGATATTTTCACACCTTGTCATAAAATGCCCTTTAAGCCACCAACACGCAAGAAAATACTCAAACTAATTTTGATAGTACTTTTTGATAATACTTTACCAACTTTTGGGTACTTTTTCAACTTTAATATGCTGAAAAGTTCATTTAAAGAAAATATGAAAATGACCTCCTTGGAAATAACTCAGGAGAAAAAGTGAATTGCATATGAGCCATGCGCCATATGCAATTCACCTTTTCTCCTAAGTTTTCAAAAACTAGGTGAAAAAAAAATTAGGGGAAAAGGCACTGTGAAAAGTATTTTTTTTGCTTACTGGTGGTTTAGTAAGCCATGGAAATATCATGTAGAAGAATTAGCATTTTGTAATGGAAAAATTATCAAAACGTAGGTGAAAAAGTACTATCAAAATTATTTTGAGTATTTTCTTGCTTGCTGCTGGTGTAAAAGGCATTTTTTTGACAAAGTATGAAATTATTACCTAGGAGGTGATATTTTCAAACTTGTTAATAAAATTTAGTTTATACCACAAACAGACAAGAAAATACTCAAAATAATTTTGATTGTACTTTTTACCTTCTTTTTGGTAGTTTTTAAATTACAAAGTGCTATAAAGTTATTTTAAATAAAAGAAGAAAAAATATATCCTAGGAGAAAACCCAGGAGAAAAAAAAGCGAATTGCATATGGGCCATGGGCCCATTCTTATTGTCTGTGTCCTCACTGGAAGATTTCTTTTTATTTTGTGTACATTAGACCTTTAAAGCTGTATTAAGAACTTTTGTTGATCCTGGGTTACAGAAAGTAAGAAAAGGCAATGAAAGCCTTGTTCAAACTCTAAACTGACCTTGCTCTACAAAAAGTTTACTGCTGTCTCTGTTCCAGTTTATGATCTTTTACTTCTTTCTCTCAACATGAAGTTAGGGAAGGTCTGTAAGACAGAACAGCTATAGAACTGCTAATGACGTTCTTATTTCTTCTCTTCCTTCTTGTTTTTGTTCAATAGCACATACAGAGTTAAAAATAAAAAGTATTAAAATAAAGTTTAATATATTGCAGTTATTAAAAACCTACATGTTCCAAAGTGGTTGTCTATACTGCCATTTTTTTACTATATGTTCTAAAATCAGCAACATTTCCTCTTTTAATTAATGTTGTCATTTGGCAATGATGACAGTGTGGGAACTGGAGCATGGGAATAGCACTTTCCAGTCACTATAATGAACCTCTATGAAATTCATAATTAAATCCAATATTGCTAGCACATTGAAATACCCAGCATATAAAATATTGTCTCTAAAAGTACAAGCACTGCATGTGTATCCCCTGACAATATTGTATAGTTATTGATACTGCAGCATGTATTGTGTGTATTATGTATTTTTGTGTGCTGAGCTGCATGGTTTAATTTCTGCTTAAAATGCAGAGGGCAGTGGGGTCTTTCTCTGGAATAGAGCAGTGGTGCCAGGTGCTACTGCATTGGTGGGTGAACTATTTTCCCTTGCTGTGCAGAAGTGCAGAGAACAGTGAAGTCTTGCACTAAAATGAAGCAGTGATGTCAGGTGCAAGTGCAGTGGTGGGTGAAAAATGTTCCCTTGCTGTGTGCAGAAGTGCGGAGAGCAGTGAAGTCTTGCACTAGAATGGAGCAGTAAAGTCAGGTGCCAGTGCAGTGGTGGGTTAACTATTTTCCTTTGCTGTGCAGAGAACAGTGAAGTCTTGCACTAGAATGGAGCAGTGATGTCAGGTGCAAGTGCAGTGGTGGGTTAACTATTTTCCCTTGCTGTGCAGAAGTGCAGGGAGCAGTGAAGTCTTGCACTGGAATGGATCAGTGATGTTGAGGTGCCAGTGCAGACAAGGGAGAACTAATGTCCTTGATGTCCAGAAGTGCAGATAGCAGTGAAGTCTTTCACTGGTATAGAGCAGTGATGTCACATGCTTGTGCAGTGGTGAGGGAACTAGCTATTTTTCATTGCTTTTATATGCAATCATTTTGGTGCTGGACACTCAGAATAAGGGTGTGGGGAAACTTAGCTTTTCTTATATCTACTGAACTCCATATTTTTCATTTCTGAGAATCAGCTTAAAACAAAGACAGTTGAAGCATTGTGACTTTAAAGTACCCCTGCACTGAGAGAAATATTATGGCTGCCATATTGATTTCCAGCAATAACAGTTGTCTGGCAGTACTGCTGATATCTTTGGCGGAAGTAGTGTCTGAATCACACACCCGAATCAAGCATGTAGCTAAGCCAGTCAGACTTCAGTCAGAAACATCTGATCTGCCTGCTTGTCCACGATCTATGGCTCAAAGTTCTGGAGGCACAGGTTAAGCAGGGTAACCAGGTAATCTGCATTGTTTAAAAGGAAATAAATATGTCAGCCTCAAATTTCTTTCAGTTGTGTGCTTTAAAATACACTGTGATGATGTGTGGACATGACCAAGTGTAGGTGTGGATATCACTGGGGTGTAATTCAAGTCTCCAGATAAAGGCTGACTTTTTTTGGGTACTTACCCGTCTTTGTATTCCCAAGAGGGATATTTTATCTTATTTCCTGTTCCTGGGACCTCAGTGGACCTCCAACACAGTAAAAAAAAAAAAAGACTATGGTGGCCCCAGAGACAGGAAATCATGAGTTGCTGTAGAGATATTGTTTTTGTTTTTTTTAAGATATCCCAGCTGGAGACGTTTATATAATTTCATTCATACCACTCAGAACAGAAAGGGAGAAAGCAATATGGAGCTAGGATTTAAAAAATGAAAGACATTAGAATTTCTTCATGGTAATCAGCAGCATAACATTCCTGCAAATCACAGCAAACATCCTGCACAATCTCCTAACAGCATGCCATCCTCCAGCAATCAGAAGCATAAATTCACATTACCATGCGACTTTGGTGGTGCAGCCTCTTTCGCTGTACATTAGGTCTAATGTCACATATTAATGTACATATTTATATACACGAAGTTATAATGTCTTTAAATTCACCAAAATGGCCCATATGCAATTAACTTTTTCACCTTAGTTTTCTCCTAGGTGAAATTTTCATACATGTCAATAAAATGCATTTTAAAACAAATACTTAAAGTATTTTTTACAGTACTTTTTCACCTACTTTTTGGTACTTTTTCCATTGCAAAATCCTAAAAAGTTGTTATAAATCAAAGATGAAAAATTATCTCCTAGGAGAAAACTCAGGGGAAAAAGTGAATTGCATATGGCCCAATATGTTTTAAGTCCTCTATGCCGGCTTTATTTGGTTTTTCTATAGATCAAAATAAGAGAAATTCATTTTGAGTGTAAACAATCTAGGTTGTAATGGCACATATCCAAAGGGTTTACATGGCGAGATAAAACAGGTGCAACGACAGAAAGGCGCTATGTTCAACCAACACACAATGCAATGCACAGTTCAACACAACATTCTATTTACACTCCCATTTTAATTGTACCTGTAGTGAAAAAAACTGCCACAAACGGGTACTTACCTAGGTAGCGGGAAGCCACTAGATAATTCAGAGGTTTCCCCCACCCCCTTCTCCTCACTGTTCACAGGCCCCAGGCGACTTCCTCAGTCGGAAGAAGTCTGGGGGCAGCACCAGGCACAAACAGGAAGTGAAGAGAGTGCCTGTCCAACCTATACTTGGGACAACTGTATCTAGTAGCTACCAACACTGGGGGCACCTATAACTGGCTACCTACCTATACTGAGGGTGTTTTTTTGGGGACTCACCACAGCTATAACGTATGGAGCAAATTGTCGGAAGGCTCGTACCTGTGCATTGGCATGGAGCCAAACAGGCTTGACTTTTTATCGAGCAGCCGGAAGCTCCATGCTATTGCACAGCCATGAGCCATTCTGTGCCTGCACAATGCAGCCATGCTTGTTCTCATATGGGGGCATGTCCCTCTCCTCCTCATCAATGCTTGTACTCATTGCTCGAATGGCCTAGTGGAGGAGGGTAGGGATAAGGATCCAGAGGCCTCCCGCTACTAAGGTAAGTATCTGATTTTGTCCCCCTAAAAATGTACAGGTCTGCTTTAAACAAGTATGCAGATTCCTCTAGGGGCTTACTATGCAGCAGTGCAAACCAGCAAGCCCTAGGGTCTATGCAGCAGTGCAAACCAAATGGAATAAACATACTTCAATAACATTACCACACAGATAGCAGTTATTCTATTACACATTTTTAGATACCTGTCATTATGTAAACAAGGCTGGCACCTGTTACCCCAATAAGGGGAGTGACAAATCTGAAGTAACTTCCAGTGTGCACTGACCAGAGGCTGAAGGCTTTGGAAGGTTGGTGTTAGCATTGCACAGTGCTCTTGCTACTGGGAAACTATGCAGGTTAGCCACACAGTTCCCAATAGACACTTTGCTTTGAACCAGAGCGGTAGGCAGTGCTCATTTCACAGGCAGGTATACCACTCCTGTATACACCAGAGCCGGGACAAGATTCTCCAGCACCCAAGGCTGAGACACCAAAGTGCGCCCCCCCATCCCTCTCACCCCAGCTGTCTCACACTGATTGCCCCCAACTTCCCTGACATCTTAATCTCTAGTTATCTGACTTGCAGTCACTGCCATGTATCCCCTTTTGTTATTTCTCTCTGCTTCAAACACAATAGGGGAATGATAGCTGAGTTGCGACCTTCCTACACTGCGCCCTGAGGCTGGAGCCTCTCTCACCTCTTCCTCGGCTCGGCCTTGGCACACACTATCACATATCCACACAAGGAAAGAAGCGCACCACAGGTGTTTTATGAAGGCAGGAGCCCAAAGCATGTAGTGTGCACACCGTGTCTAATACATTTTTGAAATGCATGTTTCAGTCAGTGGTGTGCTTCTTTCCTACTGAAACAATGCCATATGCCTGATCTGTGCACGGCCTGACTACCCTATAGCTACAAGCTTTGACTTGTAAATGACTGTCACATGGTCCACAGCACTATGGAGATGACAGGGCATTTTGCAGTTTAGTGTTTGGGGTGAATAAAAACAGAGAGATTATAGGGAAAGGGAGTCTAAGTTTTGGTTGTGTGTTGCTTGTTGTTTTTTTTTTTTTGCAAATAGTTTAACAGAAAATTGTTTATAGGATGTGAATATCCATATTTATATAGTTTTTTTTTTGTCCTTTGCCATTCAGTACCTAGAAAGGACAGAGACAATATTTGAGTCTGGGTTTGTTTTTTAACTGCAGAGATTTTACTATGTATTTTGCTGAGAATTAAAAGGTGTAGGTGAAAACATTTCCTGATCCAATAAGTATACTTTAGTGCAGGTGCGTAACAATAGACCCTGGAAGAGGTGAAGCCGCAGGGGGCCCCATTGGGGAGAAGTTTCTTTTCCCTGCCCTGAGAGACTGACAGCTGAGAGCACGGAGAGGGAACATTTTCTGCTCTCTGCACAATTGTTCTAATGACTGCATCTGCTCAGCCACTGATAAGGAATCATACAAAGTTTTTTAGACAAAGATTTGTGACAGTCCTTATTTAGTGTGCAGCAGGCTCTTGTGTACAATGCCCTGCCCCCAACCTCTCTACCTCTCCCCAAGTGCTGTGTACAGTAGTGATGCTTAGAGGAGTCTGCAGAGCCAGTTCTGCTCCATCAGAGGACAGAGTGAGTGTAATAAGCTGAGACTGGGAGCTCACTCATCTGTCGGTTTTCTGAATTCGTTTTCTGCACACCATGTGTGTCTGTATATGTGAAAACTGCATGTTTTATTACAGAGGCTAATGTAGTTGATAGAAAAATGCCTGCAGTGCTTCACTGCTGTCAGTTTTTATCTGCATGGGGAAAACACATTCAAGTGTGCACTAGCCAATTGAATAAATTGGTTCTCAGTTTACCTGTGCAGAAAGCGGGGGGAGGGGGCCCCATCCAAAGTTTTGCAGGGGGGCCCAGTGATTTCTAGTTACGCCCCTGCATTAGTGTGTGCTTATGAAAGCTAGTCAATTCACAACACCTAATCTGCTTATTGGTTCCAGGTTAGCTATTCAAGAAGTAGGAGAAACACTGGATCAGCACATCAGACACTGGCCTTTCAATCCTTAGCTCATTTCATATCATATTTTTCCTTTGTTTGTACTATTCAGTATTTTTTTTAAAAACCCATAAATAATCAGTAAGTGCTAATTGCTTAAATAGGTGCTATTTGAATGTCAGCCAGCACTGCAGAGGAAAAGTGTATTTAGTGTAAAATGATTAAGGAGCATTCGTTTTCATTCCCAGGAATAAGAATAAAATGTGGTACTTTGATAGGATAGAATTCAGTATGCGGTTCTCTGCAGTACGGCGGTGTGACAGAATGCTCTAAAGCTGCCATGCTCCTCTTATCCAGGCTTTCATTGTTGTCCTGTCTTCTGCTTGTGAAATACCCACACTCTAAAAATCTTATCGGGAAATGCAGACTTTGTAGAGGAAACAGTGTGGGCATGCAGAGAAGAGTACTAAGATCTCATCCTTTTGAAGTTTTGGCCTAAATAAAAAAAAAATGTCAAGCAGTCTTAGGAAACTCCTTTATTCCGCAATATAGATTCGGAAAATAATGATTTGGCTTTAAAAGATAATAAAGCATGCTGTGCTTACAATGGGTTATACTCTATACAGTATGATGCAGGTGTGTGATAAAGTTGTGCTAGCAAGCCATTCAAGCAGTATATTTCAAGAGGGTAAATATATCTTTTTTTGACCTTGTAGTATTTTTTTTTATATTATAAAAAAAAACACTACCTCATTTTATAAAGATTTTTTTTTCAAATAAACAAGGAAATAATCAACAGCATATTTTGATTACATGGCCCATTCCTGTCACTGGACAGTACATTAAACTTCATGCAGCACGTTCTTCATCCTGCTTGATTGTTACTGTAGATGGTCATAAAAGCATAGCCTCATCATGTATTACAGGTGAAGGTGATGTAATGAGCACATACAATAATACAGGGGTGCCCACTGCGTAGATCGGGATCTATCGGTAGCTTGCAAAGGACTTCTGGGTAGCTTGCACGCTACCTGCATAAGTCATGTACACGTTGTACTGGCTCTTTGACATGGCTGAGCTTAGTGTGATATGCTGTCCAGAGGTTTTGCATAGCAGTGTAGAGGATTATGATGTTGCAAGGTGGGAGCCATACACTTAAAAGCATTATGTGCTACTGCTCAATACAATTTTGCCCGGACACTGAGCTTGATATTCTAAGCATGATATTGTGACTCAGCTTGGTCAAGCAATGTTCTATTTGGTTTCATAAGGAGGACTCTATGATACGCATGTAATTGACAGGCAGCTTGTGGTAATCATTAATGGACGGCCGCTGAGCATGTGGTGCAGTTATAGCTTGCATCTGTAGATAATGTCTAACTGGTAGATTATTTTTTCAATTCATAATTTTCAAATTAACACGCATGCTGAAAAGTGTACGTACCTCTGCAATAAGGCCCCGGCTGAACTGCGTGTTTGCAGAGCAAATCAGCCTCCTGTCTGCCGCCCACCAGTGCAATTCAGGTGCAATTTAAATGCAGTGAAATTGCAGCTGTTATAACACACCGCTAGTGTCAAGCATTGACACACAATGGTGTTACTGGGCGGCAGAGGGCCGCAACATGTCAAGTCAGAACCAGGCTGTGGTCGCACTCAGATCTCACTCCATGGGGGGGGGGGGGGGGTTGATTAGCGCCAGTACCTAGCGCTGACAGGAGTAATACAGAGACTTGTGGCAGGATGTGTTCTGCTAGGAACACATTGGATCAGTTTAATTAAAAAAAAATAAATAGGTAAAATGCTTGCTAGTAATCCTTGCATTGAATACTAGAGGTAATCAATCACGGAAGCAAAAGAATTCTGAGAGTTACTGTTTATGCACAGATTACTGTTGAATTATACTGTACATTGTCTTCAGACTGCAACAGTAATGTGATTAAAAAAACAACAAAAAACATTAAAGAGGGATACAATAATGTACCATACCATGTAAAAAGAGGCTGTGAAAGCACTCACTTTCACTGAATATTAGCCAGCAAAGAGATGATTTGCACATTATTATTATTATTATTTATTAGATTTATATAGCGCCTACATATTACGCAGCACTGTACAATAAATAAGGTTACAGACAATGATAACAGGGGTGACAGAACAATACAGGTAATAGACAATAGATACAACAATACAGGTAATAGCAAAAAGATACACAACACAATGCAGACAGTAGTACAATGCCAGATCATAAACTGGAGTGGTAGTGGTAACAAGTTCCAAATTCTGGGTAAAGTGCACACAGTCAAGTATGATACACAAGGGGAGAGGGCCCTGCCAAAGGCTTACAATCTAGACGGAGGGGTTGATGACACACAAGGAGGGGGTGCAGCAAGAAGTTATTGGCAGAAAGGATTAGGGCAGTGTTGAGTTGATGTAGGTCTCCTTGAAGAAGTGAGTTTTGAGTGCTTTTTTGAAGGTGTTGAAGGTGGGAGCGAGCCTGATGGGCAGTGGGAGAGAGTTCCACAGGATGGGGGCAGCTCTAGTGAAGTCCTGCAGTCATGCATGGGAGTGCGAGATGCGTGGGGTGGTTAAGAGAAGGTTGTTGGAGGAGCGAAGTGGGCGGCCAGGTGTATATCTGCTGACCAGGTCAGAGATGTAGCTTGGGCAGGACTTATGTATGGATTTGTAGGCCAAACATAGGACCTTGAAGCTAATTCTGAAGTGAATTGGAAGCCAATGAAGGGATTTGCATAGGGGAGTCGTGGAGACAGAGCGGTGGGAGGAGTAAATGAGTCTGGCTGCTGCATTCATGATGGATTGTAGGGGGGCTATGCGGATTTGAGGGAGGCCTGACAGGAGGGAGTTGCAGTAGTCCAGGCGGGAGATGATGAGGGCATGGACAAGGAGTTTGGCAGTGTCTGTGGTCAGGAAAGGCCGGAATCTTGGAGATGTTGCGTAGGTGGAAATAGCAGGCCCTAGCTACGGTTTGGATGTGGGAAGTGAAGGAGAGGGCCGAGTCCAGGGTGACACCCAGGCAGCGTGCTTGTGTGGTTGGATGAATGATTGTGCCATTGACAGTGACGTAGAGGTCAGTGGGGGGTGAGGCAGCACGGGGTGGGAAGATTAGGAGTTCAGTCTTATCCAGGTTTAATTTTAGGAACCTGGCAGACATCCAGGATGAAATAGCCGAGAGGCCAGAGGATACCTTCTCCATGGTGGTGGTGGAGAGGTCAGTGGTATGGAGGTAAATCTGGGTGTCATCTGCATATAGGTGATAGTTGAAACCCAGAGAGGAGATGAGGCGGTGTAAATGGAGAACAGCAGGGGACCAAGAACAGAGCCTTGGGGGACCCCAACTGAAAGTGGGATGGAGGTTGAGGAGGAACCATTGAAGGAGGTCTTGAAGGAGTGATTTGAGAGGTAGGAGGAGAACCATGCTAGGGCAAGGTCTTGGATACCCACAGATTGCAGGGACTGGAGTAGCAGGGAGTGATCGACAGTGTCGAATGCTGATGAGAGGTCTAGGAGGAGAAGGATAGTGTATTTTCCTTCGGCCTTGGAAAGCATGAGGTCATTGACGACCTTGGTGAGGGCAGTCTCTGTGGAGTGAGCTGGCCGAAATCCTGATTGTAGAGGGTCAAACAGGGAGTTGGAGTCAAGGTAATGGGTCATGCATTGGTGGGCTAGACGCTCCAAGAGTTTAGATGCAAAAGGGAGTAGGGAGATAGGGCGGTAGCTGGATGGAAGTGAGGGGTCTAGTGAGGGCTTTTTAAGTAGGGGAAGTACAGTGGCCTGTTTGAAGTCAGAGGGGAAGGTGGCCGTGGAGAGGGAGAGGTTAAAAAGAGAGGTGAGGACAGGAGCCAGAACAGGGAAATGAGGACAGAGGCAGTTGGATGGCACAGGGTCTAGGGGGCTGGAGGTGGCAGAAGAAGTGCCTTGGAGATGGCTGACTTCCTCCTCTGTGATAGGAGTAAAGGCAATGAGTGGTGGGTGGGGTGGGGGAGAGGTATAGGTGGGAGAGGAAGAAGTGGTGGAGTGGAGGCATGAGATTTCCCGTCGGATGCTGGCTATTTTGTCAGTAAAGTGGGTGGACAGATCAGTGGCTGAGAGGGCGGAGGTGGGGGGAGGAGTGGTGGGGTTAAGGAGGGAGTTGAAGGTGTCGAAGAGGCGCAGAGGGTTGGAGGCTTGGGATCCGATCAGGGCAGCAAAGTATTTTTGTTTAGCATCAGTTAATGCGGAATAGAACAGCTGCAGGTTGACCTTGTACTCCAAGAAGTCGGAGTTGAGGCGGGATTTCCTCCATTTGCGTTCATAGGCGTCTGTCTGTTTTTGGAGATTGCGAGTGTGTGCACTGTGCCAGGGCTGGGGGTTGATGGGACGGCTGGGGCGGAATGTGGGGGGTGCAGCAATGTCTAAGGCTGCTGAAAGGGCCTGGTTGTATTTGGCCACAGCTTGGTTTGGGCAGGTATAGTTTGGGAGGGTGGATGTGAGTGGAGGGGGTTGGCTAGTGCAGTTGGGTCTAGGTTAGGCAGATCTCTCTGCCAACGACCTGCGGGTGGTGAAGGGTGGGGGAAGCATGATGGGGAGATCAAGAAAGTGAGAAGGTGATGGTCGGAGAGGGGGAAGGGTGTGATGTCCAGGTTGGGGAGGGTGGCGGATTTTGAGAAAGTCAGGTCGAGAGTGTGGCCAGCGCGGTGGGTGGAGGAATTGGTGTGTTGGGAGAGGCCAAGGGAGGTACTGAGGGAGAGCAGTTGAGAGGCTTCAGGGAAGTAAGGACTATCCATGGGGATGTTGAAGTCCCCAAGTAAGATGGTGGGGAGGTCAGAGGAGAGGGTGTGTGGCAGCCAAGAGGCCAGGTTGTCCAGGAATTGTGTAATGGAGGTGGATGGGGGGCGGTAAAGGACTGCGATGACTGCCGGAATGGGATGGTAGAGGCGGATAACATGTGTCTCAAAGGAGGTAAAGTTTAGGGAAGGGGGTGGCATGAGGACACGGAAAGTGCAGGATGGGGAGAGGAGCAGACCCACCCCCCCACAGACCTGTTTTCTGGTCTGGGGGTGTGACTGAGGTGAAGCCCCCCATAGGAGAGGGCCGCTGCTGCAGCAGAATCAGAGGGGGTGAGCCATGTCTCTGTGAGGGCAAAGAGGGTGAGGGAGTTGGAGAGGAAAAGGTCATGGATTTCATTGAGTTTTTTATGGACTGATCTAGAATTCCAGAGGGCGCAGAGGAGAGGGGTGGTGTGCTTGTGAGAGGTCTGGATGGGAATGAGGGAGGAGAGGGAGTGAGTGTGGGTGCGGGAAGGGACTGTGAGGGGGGAGGAGACGTGTTTAGAGTGGGGTTTGCAGGAAGTCAGTGATGGAGTGGTATGGAAGATGCGTGGGGGTGGAGGGCAAAATGGGCGGCTAGAGTTAGATAAGGTGACCTTAGTGAGGACTAGGTGGTGAAGGAGCAGGTGGAGTAAGAGCATATTGTAATATGTAGGTAGTGGATGAAGAGGTGTGCAGAAAGGTGGAGTCATGGAGTTTGAGAGTAGGGAGGGATTGTCTGTGTAGGCCGAGATGTTTTAGCAGTGTTTAAAGTTATAAATAATGCAAATACCTTAGTGACTGCTTAATGCTGCTGTATTGCTGGTGAATTCTGGTAAATTCGATATAGTATATCCTTAAAGCGATCCTTAAAATGCGAGCCGACAATCGTCAAAGCCGACTACACAGCATCCTTATGTACATCCACACAGCCCTAGTGTTTGAATAAGATTGATCTAGATAGCATTAGCCTCCACTACAATCAGCTGTGAACTGGACAGGAAGTTGACCAGCATGGGGGTGGACTATGCAAATACTTAGAGCTGGGTGGATGAGAAGGTGTGAATTGAGCAGACAGTAGGATAACAATAGGGGGGGAGGGTACAGGTAAATGCAAGCAATTTAGATATAGATACTATAGTAAGGGCAGATCAGAAGAAATAATCAAATCACATACACAGGCAGATGCAATTCGAGAATCGTGTGTAGATGGAGAAAGTAATGCACTGTGGGACACCTCAAAGCTCACTACAACCTGAATAATCACATGTTCTGTTTTTAAGAAAGAAAAGTTGTGTTAATACTGTAAATAATACAAAATACGTTTTATTCTATTTACTTATAAATACCTGCAACATAGTTACATTTTGTGCTCCTGTTAGGAATTGTTCAGTGCCTTGCTTTGCCTAATGGTAGCAGTATTTTCCTGGACTGCAGTAAAATTAAACTTCCCACCAGCAGGTGGCCCTTTGCAGACTATGAACAAGTTGCAAATCACTGTTTTCCATGAGGATGGTATCTGGGAGGCTTGGATTACTTTGAACTTACAGATCTCTGTCACATCTCTGTCACATCTCTATCCAGTTGTGGCTGAACAGTGTAATGGTTAAAGGCTCTTCCTCTGACAGGAGAGACCATGGTTTGAATCTTGGCTCTGCCTGTTCAGTAAGCCAGCACCTATTCAGTAGGAGACCTTAGGCAAGTCTCCCTAACACTGCTACTGTGTATAGAGCGCGTCCTAGTGGCTGCAGCTCTGGTGTTTTGAGTCCGCCAGGAGAAAAGTGCAATATAAATGTTAATTGTCTTGTCTTATCTCTACCTGCAGGTGTTGTTCATAAGGCTGTGAATTAATTATGCAGTACACCAGTGGACTTCCTGTATAAGGACTCCTACTTTCCTGGTACTTTCCGGAATATCTCAGTTGTTAAGCCTCTATGTGCTGTGATTCCTGGATAAACCTGTTCTGGTTACCATGTAACTGTTGTTCCAATTACCAGCTTCTGACCTTGTATCTGACTTTACATGTACCATGTAGTAAATATATACACTTATATATGTTGCTTTGCGTTCACTACTTACTTTATTGTTTTAGTTTTTTGACTGATGCGCAATTATTTTATGGAATATGCATGACACTAAACATGTATAAACATTTAAGATCATGGATTTTAGAATTTCTACACTCACCTTGCACCACTGGATCCCCGATTGAAATTCCAGTTTGGGCAATAGCTGCATGGAGTTTGCATGCCCCCCGTGTCTGCGTGAGTTTTCTCCAGGCACTATGACTCATAATACATACATTAAAAAAATACTTATAAGTTAATTGTCTTCCCCTAAAACTGGCCCTAGACTACAATGGACATAAGACTAGAGATGTCACGAACCTCCGATTTTCGGTTCGCGAACTTCCGCAAAAGGTTCAGTTGGCAAAAAAGTTTGCGAACCGCAATAGACTTCAATGGGGAGGCGAACTTTGAAAATTTGAAAAAATTCTACCAGCTAGAAAAATGATAGTAAAACATGTTTCAACAGCTCTAATACCTGGAGGCACACCTGATTGAGTGAAATACACATCACTGCTGGAGGACCCGCCCACCCTCCCTCCTCCTCCTCCTCCTCCTCCTCCTCCTCCAAGGTAGGTCTTTTATACCATTTGACTCAGTTGTCTGCCTACACTAATTAGTTATGGGACAGCTGCTACACACTCTGCTAGGGAGATTTTAATTGGACACATCCCTCCCTCCTCCCCTTCTACCCTTCTAAGCATTCCCTCCTCCCTCCTCCCTCCTACCGGAGGGAGGAGGGTCTCATCTGCCAGGGAATTCCAGTATTTCAAAAAACAGCTTATATACCATGATAGGGATTTGAACCCAGGCCTCAGTGTATGGTAGGCAACTAACATATCCATTGTACCACCAACACTACTAGCTGAAAGTAGCTGAAAGTAGCTGAAAGTAGCTGAAAGTAGCTGAAAGTAGCTGAAAGTAGCTGAAAGTAGCCTAGCATGTACCATTTATGCTTAATGCAAGAGAAAAATTAGACAAGACAAATAACATTTATATCACACTTTTCTCCTGGCAGACTCAAAGCACCAGAGCTGCAGCCACTAGGGCACACTCTATAGGCAGTAGCACAGATATGTAGCCAGACATGGTCTTGTATTTTGTGTTCAACAGTTGTCAAGAGAAAAATTAGACAAGATAGCAGTGTTAGGAAGACTTGCCTAAGGTCTCCTACTGAATAGGTGCTGGCTTACTGAACAGACAAAGACGAGATTCAAACTCTGGTCTCCTGTGTCAGAGGCAGAGCCATTCACCATTACACCATGCAGCCACTTCTTACTGGTATGTAGCCAGACATGGCCTTGTATTTTGTGTTCCACAGTTGTCACGAGAAAAATTAGACAAGATAGCAGTGTTAGGAAGACTTGCCTAAGGTCTCCTACTGAATAGGTGCTGGCTTGCTGAACAGACAGACGAGATTCGAACTCTGGTCTCCTGTGTCAGAGGCCGAGCCATTCACCATTACACCATGCAGCCACTGCTTACTGGTATGTAGCCAGACATGGCCTTGTATTTTGTGTTCCACAGTTGTCACGAGAAAAATTAGACAAGATAGCAGTGTTAGGAAGACTTGCCTAAGGTCTCCTACTGAATAGGTGCTGGCTTACTGAACAGACAGACGAGATTCGAACTCTGGTCTCCTGTGTCAGAGGCCGAGCCATTCACCATTACACCATGCAGCCACTGCTTACCGACATGTAGCCAGACATGGCCTTGTATTTTGTGTTCAACAGTTGTCCAAAGAGAACCTCAGATAGCCAGGTAGATTCATATCCCTCTCTCTCTCTCTCTCTCTCTCTCTCTCTCTCTCTCTCTCTCTCTCTCTCTCTCTCTCTAGTAGGGATGGACACCGCTTTCCGCGGAATTGTATTTTGAGCATAAATGGTACATGCTAGGCTGGCTTCAGCATGTAGTGTTGGTGAGAGAGAGAGAGAGAGAGATGAATCTACCTGGCTATCTGGGGTTCTCTTTGGACAACTGTTGAACACAAAATACAAGGCCATGTCTGGCTACATGTCTGTAAGCAGTGGCTGCATGGTGTAATGGTGAATGGCTCTGCCTCTGACACAGGAGTCCAGAGTTCGAATCTCGTCTCTGTCTGTTCAGTGAGCCAGCACCTATACAGTAGGAGACCTTAGGCAAGTCTTCCTAACACTGCTATCTTGTCTAATTTTTATCGTGACAACTGTTGAACACAAAATACAAGGCCATGTCTGGCTACATATCTGTGCTACTGCCTATAGAGTGTGCCCTAGTGGCTGCAGCTCTGGTGCTTTGAGTCTGCCAGGAGAAAAGTGTGATATAAATGTTATTTGTCTTGTCTAATTTTTCTCTTGCATTGAGCATAAATGGTACATGCTAGGCTACTTTCAGCTACTTTCAGCTACTTTCAGCTACTTTCAGCTACTTTCAGCTACTTTCAGCTACTTTCAGCTACTTTCAGCTACTTTCAGCTACTAGTGTTGGTGGTACAATGGATATGTTAGTTGCCTACCATACACTGAGGCCTGGGTTCAAATCCCTATCATGGTATATAAGCTGGTTTTTGAAATACTGGAATTCCCTGGCAGATGAGACCCTCCTCCCTCCAGTAGGAGCAAGGAGGGAATAGGTAGAAGGGGAGGGGGGAGGAGGGAGGTATCCACAAGAGGCTAATTAAAATCTCCCTAGCAGAGTGTGTAGCAGCTGTCCCTTAACTAATTAGTGTAGGCAGTATAAGGACCTTACGAGGAGGAGGAGGAGGAGGAGGAGGAGGGAGGGAGGGAGGGAGGGAGGGGTGGGCGGGCCTCTAGCATTGAGAGCAGTGTGTATGGCAATAATGTGTCTGCTGGCTGTAATATAAAGAGTCAAAGTTTTGCTCAATAGAGCTTTATGGGGCGAATCGAACTTCCGGGAAAGTTCGCGTTTGGGAGGCGAACGTGAACCCCCGAAGTTCGCCTGGAACCGTTCGCCGGTGAACAGTTCGCGACATCTCTACATAAGACTATGGTTTGGATGAGATTGTGAGCCCCTCTGAGGGACAGTTACAGACATGACTATGTACTCTGTAAAAGAGCTGCAGAAGATGTTGCCGCTATATAAATACTAAATAATAATCAATACAATGCATAGATCTTGAAAGGTTTTTTGGTCAAAGTAAAACCATTTTTCCTTCAAGTTCAGGATTTCCACTGCTTGGTGACTTTTGCCCATTTTTTCAGTTAATATATTTCCTCAGTAAGGTATGTCCAGTCGAACAAGGGATAAATATTGATGTTACAGGTGGTTTGCATCAATGTGACTTGGAACCTTGATACCATCTTTTTGGGATGGTGCTTATTGCCCACAATGTAGAGTAAGTTTACATAAAAGGGTCCTAATGTATTTTTGCATTTGGCTCTCATGGTACCCAATCCTTTTAAAAGCAGATTGACCCATCTATAACATCATAGTCCACTATACTACACAATTCTTAGTCCAACTTGTAGGAGCAAAGAAAACAGACCTATTTCTACCCCCTTGCTTTGTCTGTAATATATACCTGTACCTAATGGAATAAATCCTTAAGCATTGACCTGGAATGCCCAGCGCTGTTTCTTTGCTCCTACAAGTTGAATCTTTATGCTGTGAGCATCTGGGTAGCTTTGGGTTCTCAGGTACTGTGCTCGGCCCATTGTGTGCCAGCAACTCTTTGGAATTCTACACACTATTACAATTCTTAGTCCATAGCAAATGATAACCACTAAAGGAATCCCATTTTTCATTGAATCCTCCTTATTTTAATTCTGATTACTTGACTAATGCTAAAGCACCAGGGCAAAAAAGGCAGCTGCAGCTAAGAGAATGATGCAATTTATGTTTAATCAGTTGGTTAAATAATGCATAATACTGAATCATGTAAGTTGTTGTACCTATGCACTATGTATTAGGACAGTATTGTCATGTTTAATGTAGGATCCCAGCTTCAGCAATTTCTATTTGATTGTCTTCAGAAGGGGAGCTATTGAATAATTTCCGATTTGTATTTAATCCTTTGCATGTAACATAAAACCTTTATTTCTTTTTAGTCTTTTTTTATGAATTGAATTATATCTGCATTGCTAAAGACATTCCAATGTTTTGTTAACCTCGTGTAATATCATAATTTGAAAATTGATGTCAGACAGAAAAGTAGTTCCCTAATAATCTGTTCTTTATTGTGCTTTCATTTATAAACATACACTTTACAGAGACGTTGCTTCCAGCAATAACTCATATGTGCTACTAATGCTAAAATTTTCTCTGCATGCCATAAAAGAAGCTCCCTTCCAAATATGATTTAAGAGAAATTAGATGTATCATTAGTATTCAAGTCTCCTCCATGGCTTTCTGCATAATGCAGAATTGTGAAAAGCAGTGAAATTGCCTTATCTTCCAAGTGTATGTCTGCTTTGCATTGCTTTCATCATCATCTGACAGTCAGTATAAATTGGGTTTATTTGTAGCCCTGCTGGTGAGACAATAACAGTATCGTTTATGGCAAGCAAGAGAAATAAATACATAAAAAGAAGCTGTTGAAGTGTCTGCCGTGGTATGCTAATGTCGGAAAGAATATTGTGTTAGTAGGTCATACAGTTATGCGGTGATGTGCAGTTAGTGAATAGACTAAATGAAAGGGATTCTGTTAAAACATAACATATACACCTATAGTGTACTATAAAGCTATTTTCTTCCAAAGCCATAAAAGTTGTAACAAGGACTTTCATTAAATGATAAAAAGCTCTTTAAGCAAGAGAGCAATGGAATACTGCATTTTATTTCTCTCCCTTTAGAATGGGAAAATACAAACATCCTTCCTCTTACTCATCTCCCACTTACATATGAGACAGTAGTAAAGTATTAACCACTTCAGTACCAGCAGTCTCTGGCCCCTTAAGAACCAGAGACTGTTAGTACAAAAAAAACGTGGTTCACGGACATCACGCCGCATGGACCCACCACTACTTCCAATCATGCTGCTCTCTCATTGCTGATGCTCACTCGCTCTGCTGTCACTATGACAACAGAGCTATGTGAGCTGGTCAGGAGCCGATTTCATTGGCTTCTGACCCTGTGATCACAGTGAGCCAATGTGATTAGCTCGCAGTGATCAGGGGGTTAGGGGCCCAAAAAATCAGCTCCTGACTCCTTGGAGCTCTGCTGTCATACTGAGCTTGCGGGTGGCAGGCTAATTGAAATCTACACCAGGGCAGGGATAACAGACCCCAAACAAGACGTAGATTTCAATTAGCGCAGTCCAGAAGCGGTTAAAAAAAGTCAATATCGGGGCGTGGCTTGCGCATGGCCAAGTGAGGAAGCAGACTTGCGGAGCTCCCGCTGTGATACCGGCTAAACACATAATTTAGCAAACCCAGAAGCAGATGTAACCCTTCATGGGACCCTCCAAACATAAAGGGAACAGGAAGACCCCATCCCGCCACAGCTCTGCTCATATTCTCCGTTTCCTGAGACCTTTGGAGAGAATATTGGCAGAGGCGGAGGATTCCAATATGGTGTCGCCACGCGGCCAGACACAGGCCGCATCTCCTCCTACGCACCAACAAAAGGGATCTCCTCCCAAATCACCGCAAACTAGCAAAGCGAACAAACGCCCTAACTCGGGTCCCTTGTCTCCAGCGGCCTCGGAGGGAGCAGAGTCCTACCTGGAAGTAGACCTGCATGACTACGTGCGATCCCTCCCAACGGAGGACGACTTTGAAAGGCTCATAATCAGAATGGAGGCCTCATACAAGAAGGAGATGACGGACTTCAAACAAGAGGTAAACCAGATAGTCTCCAGAGTAGAGGAGGTAGAAAAGAAACAAGAGGAGTTTGATCAACTGCTTGACAAACAACAAGAATCCATTGATGGCAACACTAAGAATATCACCGCCATATTTCTCAAAATGGATGATATGGAAAATAGACACCGACGGAACAATATCCGAGTGCGAGGAGTTCCTGAGACCATAAAACCTCCCGATGTAATGGCTACAGTAGAAGGAATCTTTAAACAGGTACTAGGAGCCCCACAGGACCGGTCTATTGAATTAGACAGAGCCCACAGATCCTTAGGCCCTATGAACGCTGACCCTTCCAAAACCCGAGACATCATATGCAGGGTTCATTACTACAAAGAAAAAGAAGCCATCATGGCGGCTGCCCGCACACAAGGAGAAATTAACTACGATGGTGCAAAAATTCATCTCCTCTCTGACCTCTCGGGCCTTACCCTGCAGCTTCGGAAAGCCACTCGTCCTCTTCTGGAGGCCCTACGAGAGAAAGAAATCTCTTACAGATGGGGCTACCCTTTCTCCTTGATCATTAACCATGAAGGGAAGTGTAAGGCTTGGTGGTGTATTCTCCACAGTCAGCATGCAACGCATGAGCTGACGTGGAGGAGGTACACACACTAGCACAAGGAAACAGGCTATCCCTAGTATAGTGGAGGGGAGGACTGACTCCAACAGGAGATTGTGGCGCACAGAGCCGGTGCAGATCTGACAGCCACAAACAATGCTTTCGCTATAACGTCTCAGCGCAAAGTAGCGCTGAGCGCACAAACCAGAACTGAGGAGATCAGGACAGGTAAACAGAATGAACGCTTGCTTAACTAGCCACTACTTAGTGACAGCAAGCGTCCACAATAACACAGACTGGAATGAGGCAGCCAATGCGTTGCGGCGATGGCGTGCCTCACAAAGACAGGACAGGATAGTCAGGAAATAGCAGGATCAAGATAGATGAACGTGTAACAGACAAATATACAATAAGTATGTATTCCTAGCGTATTACAATTACAGCTATCAATGAAACCATTTGTAACGTCTGACTAACATATGTATATATCAGCAATGAACCGATATATGACATAAGCAGGAACGCTGACTAGGACTGGAGTAATACAGGGAACAGGACTCAGAAGGATTCGCTATCTCTTCGCAGAGATGAACGCAATCCACAACCGGTAACAGAACAGGATTCAGAAGGATTCGTTATCTCTTCGCAGAGATGAACGCAATCCACAAACAGTAACAGAACAGGATTCAGAAGGATTCGTTATCTCTTCGCAGAGATGAACGCAATCCACAAACAGGACCAGGAGCAGGATAACTACCTCAGCACGGGTGATCACGGTACGCGCAAACTACCAAAACGTGCTGGAAAACTGACTAACTGAACACAGGATATAAACAGTTCGTGTACGTATATATCAGCGACACTGATGTATCAATGTAACACGAATACAAGGAAAATAATAAACGTGCTGGTATGCATATATATGGGCAATGAACCAATATATGATGCAAAACCAGCAAAGTATCTTTTAGAACAAGAAACACGATCGGGGCTGAAGCGACAGCAAGACTGGCTTAAACTGAAGCTATGAAAACCCAAGGAAACCCTGCAGGAAGCAGATCTTTATACTGAGGTCATCCAATGGGAGCAGACATGCAGATTCCCACACAGGTGAATGATAATCAGTCACAAGCTGACAGCAGGGAAAGACAGACAAAGCTATGCAGCTTGCATGGAAAGACATCAGAACTGCCTGAGCAGCAGCACTACTACTTCCAGCAACACCTGCTGCAGCAGCGATCATTACAGGAAGTCAGCAACTTTCCACTCACCAAGCGACCTGTCTACAATGTGCAACACATTTGATCTCTTCGGTGTCTATCACCGAGTGGCCATTATCCCAACCACAGGCTTCAAAACCACAGACGGAAAAATGGGAATCTGTACGAAGGCGTAACAATCGTCGCCAACGGTAGTGAGTATATGATGGACAAACTAACTCCGGTTTACGCTTATCCTCTACTGTTCTCTACAGCACACTCTTAGTCTCATGGCAACTCTTAAGACTGCTTTATCTGCTTATATCATACCCATATTATTGAAACGAGGTATTTTCTGATGGAAAGCCTTACTTCCCTATGCTACACTAATAATTACGTCAATTCCCCTCTGTGTGAACTACCTTACATCCTAACATTTGCAATGCTTTGACTTTCTAGCAATATCTCCTCAAAGTACTATTGGGCATATAGATCCTTTAGGACCTACATCATCCACGATGGTCACAGATATATCACTTGATACGAAGGGTATTCTCCGACGGAGAGCCCGGACGCCTCCACGCTACACACTGCTCCTGTTTTCTTTTTACAAAGGATGATAATTTTCCTCATATCGGAGAGCACCTATGTTGAATAGCCTTGCTATAATTAATACCTGTGATGCCATGCTCTATAAGATTATATTACTGGACATAAGCAAACATGCCCAGATGCTCATTGCTTAATATGTTTATAAGCTATTTGTAATAACTCTATGAAAAATGGTTCACTACTTTTACCTTTGACAAATCAGGGGGATATGAACAATTTCTCATATATCACTCCCATAGAGAGGGGATACCTATACCTACTTCTGTGAAATAGTGATAAGCCTACCACTTTTTCTACTTTATCAGGTTACGACATGAAGTGTTTATCATATACCAGTTTCTATCAGGATGTTATGGTACTGTGTTTGACCATGTTACCTCTCTTCTCACCTATAATGAGTTATTTGTCCATATGTTAACCTGTTCTTATTAACCTCCCTGGCGGTATTAAAAATTCCGCCAGGAGGCAGCGCAGCGTTTTTTTTTTTTCTTATATCATGTAGCGAGCCCAGGGCTCGCTACATGATAGCTGCTGCTCAGCGGCATCCCCCCGCCTGCTTCGATCGCCTTCGGCGATCTCCGATCAGGAAATCCCGTTCATAGAACGGGATTTCCTGGAGGGCTTCCCCCGTCGCCATGGCGATGGGGCGGGATGACCTCACCGACGTTCAGACGTCATTGGGAGTCCCGATCCACCCCTCAGCGCTGCCTGGCACTGATTGGCCAGGCAGCGCAGGGGGTCTGGGAGGGGGGGCCGCGCGGCGCGATGGATAGCGGCGATCGAGCGCGGGGCGGCGGCGATCGGTGTGCTGTCACAGCTAGCAAAGTGCTAGCTGCGTGCAGCAAAATAAAAATTCAACAAATCGGCCCAGCAGGGCTGGAGAAAACCTCCTGCGCGGCTTACCCCGAACTACGTTCTGGGTTACCACCAAGGAGGTTAAAATTTAGTTGTTCCTATCTAGTTAACCTATGCATTGGCTATTCCCAGTACATTACATGATCTGGGGCCTGCCCTGGTCCGGGCTGGGACACTTACTCCCATAAGATATATCTGTCTGGAGGCGGGTGACCCAGAACAAGCCATGCAGTTTCCTGACTCAAGATCTCCTTTAGATCTATGTGTTTACCCCTGGCCTATGGGTTACATTCATTCATTATTTTATAATTATTGGTTTGATATAAATATAGCTACATCTTATTTTTACTTTGCCGGTAGACGGCGGGGACCACCAGACATGCGTCTCCACGACCCGACGATCAGAGCTGCGATAGAGAGTGTCATATCTGTCGCTCCCCTCGCAGCAAGAAACAATTCTGATCTGCGACCTGGAGAATGGAGTCTAGGTAAAGGTTCATTGTTGTTATATATCTAGTACACTTGGAGAGGAAAAGATAGCTCGGCACTCAACTGCTTGATCAAGGGGTAGGGCTGGCTCCTTTAAGTCTGCGATAGCTTCACCCTGTCTATTAGCACACCTCGTGTGGTAAGGCTTCAGTCCAAGCAAAGGGAAGTGCATCAAACGTTAGTGCAGGGCACAACTGGAACACACTGGTACATAAAAGAAAATGCTGTGCACCTTCCCTTTAACCCTCCTGGCGGTTTGTAAAAATCCGCCAGGGGGCAGCAAATACGTTTTTTTTTTGAATTTTTTTTTTTTCATGTAGCGAGACGAGGTCTCGCTACATGATAGCCGCTGCTCGGCGGCATCCCCCCAGCCCCTCCGATCGCCGCCGGCGATCGGAGATCAAGAGATCCCGTTCAAAGAACGGGATCTCTTGGAGGGCTTCCCCTGTCGCCATGGCGACGGGGCGGGATGACGTCACCGACGTCATCGACGTCGTGACGTCAAAGGGGACTCCGATCCACCCCACGGCGCTGCCTGGCACTGATTGGCCAGGCAGCGCACGGGGTCTGGGAGGGGGGGCAGCTGCGGCGACGCGTATAGCGGCGGATCGGCGGGTAGCGGCGGCGATCGGACACTGCACGCAGCTAGCAAAGTGCTAGCTGCGTGCAGCAAAAAAAAAATTATGCAAATAGGCCCAGCGGGGCCTGAGCGGTGCCTCCCGGCGGCATAGCCCGTGCTCAGCACGGGCTTACCGCCAGGGAGGTTAAACTGCTTTTATTCTGACCTTCAAACAGCAGTCAGCATATGCATCATACAAAATGAACAACAGTGGTCAAACCTGAATGTCACGGTGGTGCGGAGGTGGATGGAGAAGAGGTGACCAGGGGTTATAAGGACGGCACTACAGCCGTTTCACGCCGTCTGGCGCTTGCTCACGTGCGTATGTCCTGAAACGGGGCAGCGCTGTATGGCTTCCTTCTTAAGATCTTGAAGCCGCGCCCTCAGCGCTGCCCCATTGGTGTAGAGTGCTCGGGAGTGGAGGTCGGAGGTGAGGGGGAGGGGACTCGCCGCGTAGCGGCGAGAAGCTGACAGCTTGCTTATATTGTAGCAACTGACTTGCGTAGTGACGTTGTGACAGGCTGTACAGCCAGATATGCGTGAATGGTGCTTAACAAAGTTCTGTGTGCATCAACCATTGAACATTAAACATTATTAAACGTGTGTGCATTTGGTCCTTCACTTATAAAAACGTTTGGGATAAATTTTTATCAAAATGTGCATTTACGTGAAAAAAGTGCATACTAAATAACGGCATTCTGGCATGGCCGCCTCTAAGCCTTATTGCCCCAATTAAAAACCCTTATATTTTATTATATTACTACCTTACATCATAAAAGGGGATTCAACCCACTACACCTAACCCAAAAGAGCTCCCATTTAAAAAAGGCCAGGAGGCAATTCATGGACGAAGGGACCTTTTGGGGCACATTTGCTTCTAAAATTGCATACATCCCCTCCCCTATTAAATTGCATTACCTCCACAGCTTGTGGAGTTGGGGAGAGAGATCAGGATAGCCCATACCGAGAACAAGAAAATGAGGAGATCCAGGTGCTGTGTCATACCAAAAAGGTGGAGAACGCCATGAAGATGCATGAGGGTATGTGGGGTGGGGGAAACCCAGAGGCATAACACCCACAGACCCCACCCAGGGGTGAACCCGGGGAGGACCAGACAGCCAGGATAGACAAGAGCGGACCAATGGAGACAACCTGAAGTCCCCACGAAAGCCCAAGGTTGGCTTCCAAACGTGACCCCGTAAATTGAAGTCCCGCAACTTCGTCTCCCTACTCTTCGGTAACAGACCAGATAGGGAGGGACAACGTACGCGGGTATTGTTAGGCACAAAACTGCGTCCGCGGAATGGAATAACAACTGCGGCCACTAACTTTGGGTGAGGTTAAGTGGGGAGTCCGGTCCACTATTGGGGGCCCGACTATTGCTTATTGCATTGCTTTCCCCAACCCGGGGTCAAAGTTATGGAGGCCAACCCATACGGGATCTGCATAAAGTACCATCAGAGAAAGATTCAAGGTTGGAGGTGCATCCACCCAGGCCATGAAAGGGGGGAAAAAGGAGCTCCAAGAGAGAGAGGGGGGAACGGTGGAGGAGGGAAGAATTGGCGTCAAGCCCAAAGCATGGGACAAGGCCATTAGTGCAGCAAGATGAAAGAGAGGATAGGCAGGGGGGCCCAATTCCCCCAATGTGGGTCTCTAGGGGTCTAAAAAACAAGATAGCTCCAGTCTATCGTTCAGACCCAAAGGCCCCATGGCCTCTGCACGTAATATAATCCGCGACTCTCGTCTAGTGAGTTCTCGGTCACAGTCACCTCCCCTGCGTGATGGGGCAACGTGCAAAAGGCCTGCAAATCTTAGGCATCTAGCCCTACCTCCATGCACCTCTCTTACATGCTCGATCAACCTCGGGCACCCTTTGCCCGATTTGATCGAGTTAAAATGCTCCCCTATTCTTTCCCTTAGGGGGCGGGTTGTTTTGCCCACGTAATAGAAGAGGCAGGGACAAAAGATCACATAGGAGACGAACTTTGTCTGACAGGTAATGAAAGTTCTGACCTCCCACTGCAGACCACCCAATCTGTAGTTGGTACCCTCCCACATACTCCCACAGAACTTGCAGTTACCACACTTGTGCTTTCCCTTGGGGCGTCTGCGTGATAACCAGGTCTGAACGGGGGGTGTGCGGAACTCACTCCGAGTTAGGGTGTCACCCAGTGTTGGGGGCCTCCTGAAAGCCACTCTTGGGGAATTTGGAAACACCTTTTGGAGAGTAGGGTCTCTGGCTATTATCCCCCAATTTTTCTTGATGATTTTAGTCAAACTCCCAGACATTGGGGTAAAGTTAAAAGTAAAGGTGAAAGTACCTCTTTCCCCACCCTTAGAACTTCTGATAAGGAGTGAGTTCCTGTCTGCTTTTCTTGCCCTGTCATGGGCTGCTACAAGGGAGCGTTTATCATATTTTCTTGCCTCTAATCGTGCGGTCAATTCCTGCGCCTGCACTTCAAAAGTGTCTAGGCTGGAATTGTTCCGTCTCAGGCGAAGATACTGGCCGTATGGCAGGGAGGCTTTGACGTGCTTCGGGTGGAAGCTGTTCCTGTGTAACAGGGAATTCACAGCCGTGGCGTTTCTAAAGCCCTCGCAAACCAGGTTCTCTCCATCAGGTCTTATTCTTAGGTCTAGAAAGCTGACGGAGTCTTTGCTTACTTCAGAGGTGAAGCGCATGTTGACTCGATTAACATTAAGGTACCCCATGAAGGCTTCGAAACCCTCCGTGTCCCCCTGCCACACGACCAGCACGTCGTCCACATATCGGGAAATCGGGGGATTTCCTGGAGGGCTTCCCCCGTCGCCATGGCGATGGGGCGGGATGACCTCACCGACGTTCGGACGTCATTGGGAGTCCCGATCCACCCCTCAGCGCTGCCTGGCACTGATTGGCCAGGCAGCGCAGGGGGTCTGGGAGGGGGGGCCGCGCGGCGCGATGGATAGCGGCGATCGAGCGCGGGCCGGCGGCGATCGGTGTGCTGTCACAGCTAGCAAAGTGCTAGCTGCGTGCAGCAAAATAAAAATTCAACAAATCGGCCCAGCAGGGCTGGAGAAAACCTCCTGCGCGGCTTACCCCGAACTACGTTCTGGGTTACCGCCAAGGAGGTTAAAATTTAGTTGTTCCTATCTAGTTAACCTATGCATTGGCTATTCCCAGTACATTACATGATCTGGGGCCTGCCCTGGTCCGGGCTGGGACACTTACTCCCATAAGATATATCTGTCTGGAGGCGGGTGACCCAGAACAAGCCATGCAGTTTCCTGACTCAAGATCTCCTTTAGATCTATGTGTTTACCCCTGGCCTATGGGTTACATTCATTCATTATTTTATAATTATTGGTTTGATATAAATATAGCTACATCTTATTTTTACTTTGCCGGTAGACGGTGGGGACCACCAGACATGCGTCTCCACGACCCGACGATCAGAACTGCGATAGAGAGTGCCATATCTGTCGCTCCCCTCGCAGCAAGAAACAATTCTGATCTGCGACCTGGAGAATGGAGTCTAGGTAAAGGTTCATTGTTGTTATATATCTCCCCATTCTTCACCTTATTGTTTTTTCAGGTAATTCCTGAAATCATCAATACCCTCCTTTCCCCACAAGCACCCTCTCCCCTGATTACGCATAATGAGGTTCATAGCTCTCTAGTTGGTTTCTGTCTGATGATCCTTAGGTATATAGTCTACCATGGCTGAGTGTACAATTACTTCTTATAACGTGAATGGATTCAACACGCCATAAAAACGTGCACAGGTTCTGTACCATTTCCACAAGCAGAAGCTTTCTATACTGGCCCTCCAGGAGACACATTTTAGATCGGACACGATACCTTATATAAAATCAAACTGGTTCAATAAATGGTTTCACTGTACGAACCCAGAGGGTAGATCCAAGGGAGTTTCCATTGGTATCCACAAAAACTGTAACTCATTACTCATAGACGAACTCAAAGACCCCCAAGGCAGATACCTGTTCCTTAACCTCCAGATCGGCAAAATTAAATATACTATTGCTAACATTTATCTCCCCAATCAAAACCAAACCCAGAAATTATCCTCCTACCTTAATAAACTACTATCCTTTGCCAAAGGACAGATTATACTGTGCGGAGATTTTAATTTCTGCATGACTCCACAATACGATTCCTCCTCCAAAAAATCTACGATCTCCAGATCTTTGCTATCCAACATCAAGAATAGGCTGAAATCCTGCTCTCTAGTAGATGTATGGAGAATCCTTCACCCCAACGAATACAATTACACACTATTCCCATGTCCACAAATCTCACAGTCGTATCAACTATATATTGGCTTCCCAATCTCTTTTGGATAAAAACATCCGCTCCACTATAGGAAACAGACTTTGGTCTGACCACGCTCCAGTACAATTCTCCTTTTCATGTTGATAGCAAATACCAATCATTCCCAACCTGGAGGTTGAATGACAACCTCCTTAAAGACCCCACCTGTATAAAAGATATCCAAAATACCATTACACATTTTATTCATGACCATAAAGAAGATGAGACAGCCCCCAGTATTAAATGGGAAGCACTCAAATGCACACTAAGGGGGTTTTTGATATCACATGGCGCTAAGCTTAAAAAAGAAAAGGGAATTCAAATATCAGATCTAATAACGAAAGTTGCCGACCTGGAGGATAAGCTTAAACAATCCCCGACTCCTTTAACAGAAACAGACCTTTCCAATACTCGCCATAAACTCCTCTCACTCTTAGACGAATGCTCATTAGCCGACCGTATGCGACTGAAAGGAACATTATATGAACAAGGGGGGAAATGCGGCAGACTGTTAGCTAGATATCTTCACCCCAAACTAACAAACTCCTCCATCTTTACTATAACTCGCCAAGACGGCACCAAGGCCTACAAAACTTCTGAAATTGCCGAAACGTTTAGGAAATATTACGAAACCTTATACAACCTTAAGGGAAAGTACTGTGAAATGGACAGGGACAGTCTCCAAAAGAAAATCAAGTCATATCTGGATAAAACCAAATTACCAACCATATCCCCCGATCTAGTCAAAGAATTAGAACAGGACTTCTCCCTTTGGGAATTGTTAGAAAGCATTAAATCGGCTAAGTCAGGCAAAAGTCCTGACCCAGACGGCTTCACTGGAGCCTTCTACAAGAAATTTGGCCACCTTTTGGCCCCTACTATGCTGACAGCTTTCAACCACATATCCCCAAATCAACCGTTCCCCCCACAGGCCCTTAAAGTGAACCTCCGGACTAAAAATTGACTCAGCAGCACTGAAAAGGCTTGGTGTTTCTTTAACAGTATCACAGCATCAGAACTTTGTTTCTCTTATCCAAGCCTCATTTTTAGCTGCACAGAAGAAAACTGCCCAGGCTTTTTTCCCCTGATGCTGTGTAAAGCATGATGGGATTTCTGATGTTGTTGCTCTCGTTCTGCTGTTTTGGTGCACATTTTTTTTTTATATTTTGAATTTGACATTTGAAGCCTACTGTGTGCAGCTGGGAGGGGTTATCAGGACACAGGACAGTTGGAACTGTGTCTCCTGCTCCTTGTCCACTCCTTTCAACCAAAAAGATGGCTGCCCCCATAACAAAGATGGCAGCCCCCATGGATCACAAACATTTGCCTGTTCTTTTAAAACAGGGTGGGTAAAAAATTATATTACCTATCTATTCTAATTAACATAACTAATGTAACTTAATGACAGTATGTTTGTTTAGGCTGAAGTTCCCCTTTAATGCCCATATCACGGTTATACCAAAACCAGATAAGGATGCCACATTATGTGCCAATTACCGCCCGATCTCTCTTATTAATCTAGATTTAAAGTTCTTCTCGAAAATCTTGTCAGAAAGGCTTAAACCAATCCTCCCAAATCTCATCCACAATGATCAAACTGGATTCGTAATGAAGAGAGAAGCCAGGGACAATACCCTTAAAACAATATCTATTATACATAAAGCTCAGAAAACGAGAGTCCCCTTGTGTATTATGTCTGTTGATGCGGAGAAGGCATTCGACAGGGTCCATTGGCAGTTTCTGGAGGGTTCATTGAACCAGCGGGGCTGGGACCTAAATTCATTGACCGAATAATGTCTCTCTATAATAACCCATCCGCCAATATCAAAGTGAATGGGACCCTGTCGGGTGCCTTCCAAATCCACAACGGAACCAGACAGGGATGCCCCCTATCTCCCCACTTATATGTAATATGCATGGAGCACCTGGCTGTAGCCCTCCGCAGCAACCCCTCTATTCAAGGTATATCCGCAGGGGAAAGTCCAGTTAAATTAGCTCTTTTCGCTGATGATCTCCTCTTATATATATCTAACCCACTTTTTCCTCTAGTGACCCTAGGGCTTTATTATGGATCCCTTCTTCCCTCAGACCAAAAAAAGAAGATTTAGCCTTAGCTCCACAATTCCTTTTTCAAGGATGGGATAATATTAGGAAATCCCACAAACTTTCCTCGGTACAAGGCCCTCTCACTCCACTTCTAGACAATCCAACTTTTGCCTTAGGTATGAATGCACAGTCCATCTTGGGATGGGACCGAAGCTTCTGGCCACAGGTTAGACATATTACATGCTCTTCTGGTCTGAGGGACAGAGAGGACATAGGAGACAGAACGGTAACCCAGGGAATACGCTCATTTATGTGGACCCAAATTAAATCATTCTATAACTCCCTCAAACCTAAATCAGATATCCTTAGGAGTCTCACCTCTTTTGACACTCTTTGTTCCTCTACAGTCTCTACAGAACACAAGATCTCCCTATTGTATACTGAACTGATATGTGCCAATAGCACAACACAACTAACATCTTTGACTAACAAATGGAAAAAAGACCTGGGACATGAATTATAAGGGGAGAAATGGGAAAAGATTTTCACCTTAACTCATAAAACTACAATTTCTGCATCCTTCCAAGAACACAACTATAGGATCTTTGCTAGATGGTACAGATGCCCTTCTCAGACAGCTAAATATAACCCTCAAAACTCTGACCTTTGTTGGAGATGCCAACTTGAACAGGGCTCTTACATCCATATTTGGTGGCTTTGCCCCCTAATACAGCCGTTCTGGATAAATATCTTTGATCTAAATCATTCACTATATCTAGAGAACCTACCCTTCAAACCTGAAACAGCCTTACTCAACCTCCTACCGGGTAAGATCTCTCAGGCCAAGAAAAATCTCACTGGTATCTTATTTATTGTGGCCAAACTACTAATTGCCCGTAATTGGAAAAGTAATTCGATTCCATCCATGTCCCAGGTCTTCTCTGAAATCAACAATATTTGCAGATTGGATGATCTTTATTATAGTGCCCATGACCGAAGCGAAGCATACACAAGGAAATGGGCTATCTGGTATGACTATAGGGAGTCAGTGGTAGCTAAGGTTCTCGTAACCTAATAAATCATACCCCCTCTCTTTACCTCTTTATTCCTTTATTCCTCTACACATACCTGAGATGGCACTGATTAGAGACATTAACTTGAGAAAGCTGGCTACCCTCACCCCGTTCATTAATTATCCAGGGAGATGGTGCTTTGCTCTCTTTTCCTCTCCTTTCCCTTCCTTCCCCTCTGCCCCCTCCCCTCCCCCCCCCCTTCCCTTCAATTTCCCCGCTTTTCCCTTTTACTACCTACTGCTTACAACTCATCTTAAATCTCTTTTTCTATACACAAGAAGATTAGACAATGGCCAATACTGAAATACTCACCTGTTATGAGGATTTTGCTTCTACAACAAAGTGATTATACTAACAAGAGACCGTCTTGTATCTATATTTGTAATTTCTTCTTGTCTACATCCTCATGCTCTATGGCTATGTTAGCCTTGTTGTAACTGTGTAATTATGCATTGTGTTTTGATATTTTCAATAAAAAAGTTTTATTACAAAAAAAAAAAATATCTTACCATTTTGAGCCCACATTGGATGAGAATATTCATCTCTATTTCCTGTGAAAGAATTTAGTAAAACAAGTGTTATTGTCCCATACTGCACTCACTGGGTCCGTTAACCCCCCTCTGTTTAGCCTGAAGCTGAGTAAATATAGCAGAAAGATGTTAATTGCAGATTAAAATGGTTCTGTCATCAAATCCTTATTTACAGACTTGCATCTTGATCGTTTCTTGCATTATGCTCATGATAAATGACTGACTTAATTACGTTTTGTCTAAAAGGTGTAACTGCATTTTACAATGTACTTCAGATAAGGTATAATCTTTTGTAAAATACATGTATGAAAATCTGAAATCTACCAGTCCATAAATCAAAATGATAAGCTGGTAATCAATTATCCCCCACAAGACAGCAGTGCCTCCGAGTTCAGACATTACTCATGATCTCAAGGATATTATACAATTACACTCATATGCCGGAGATTTGTTTAGCACTGTTTTAGGGAAAGATGTCCAGTGGGGCAGCCAGGTTTTTTGAACAGTTTAGTGAATGTGCCTCTCAGTGTCTGCTCTATGACTGAGTACCTATTTCACAAAGCCATTGCCTGGCTTCCATGTACAGTTATGCATAATAAAACTTGCTATTCATTTGGCATATATCGCGAATGTGTCTTTTCCAAGTGAGTCATAGCAGCTGAAAATGGGATCTTACTGCAGCATTTGTAAGACTAAGTGTATATTGCATAAAATCTATTAGAGTGCCATGCAAAGCCTGCACGGTTATGCATGACAAATCTAGCTATTCATTAGGGAACATAGTAAAGCGATCGCTTCTTTTCCAGATGAGGGAAAAAATTCACCACAGGATTTCTTTTTCATTATTTGTACCACTAATGGAGCCAAGCATAATTTCCTTTAATACATCTAGAAAATGGGTAGAAAACAAGAAATTACACAATGATTTTTGTTTCCATTACTGTATCATGTTTTATTTTTCAGTATTAAATACATTTTTTTACTTCACAAAGTAACAGAATATTGCACCTTGTGAGACATCAATTAACCCTTTGACTGCCACGGACATGTATAGGTGTTCTGACTTTTTGCATCCATATGCCATGAACATTTAAGGTTATTTTAGTAAAAAACTACTTTTGCTGGCAGCACATTGTCTATAGGTGTTTTTGTTACCTCATATTTCTAAGCCATGGACGTATACGGTAAAAGGTTTCATACAACGCTTTGGCTCAGTGCCAACTTTCTACTTTACTGGGAAATTGCAAATAATTCTAAGTTAATGCAGCAATATGCAAATGTTACTACTAATCTATGCAGCTTGAAAATGGACCAATCAAATGCTTTCACTATAAGATTTGAGTAGTTCATTTCAAAATAGGTTTTCATAATAATTTGCATAATTCTTTATCATAGTAATAAGCATAATTCTCAATCATCTCAAATTTATTTGCACATTATTGATATCCCCACTGACTAATATGGACTGTGGGCAAGACATTTAATAGACACAATCAAACATAACTGGCATATATCTTTAAAAAAATAAATAAAAAATAGCTGGCAGTCTGTGGGTTAACGCAGAAAGCTTTGAACAAGGGTCATACCATTTACTGACTAATGCCACAGACAAATACAACAAGTTTTCAGTATAATAAATACTGGCCACAATTCACTAAGCTTGTCTCTTGTCTTTAATAATAATTCTGAGATGTGACATTTTTAATGTAAACACCATGGTGATAAATAATTTAGCATTCACTAAGCAATTTACCTCATGCAATCCTAAAAATAAGGATTCTGTCCTTAAGTTAAGGAGTGAATCCTAAAGTTAATGACTAAATCCTTAAATTAATGAAGCAATCCTAAACTTGAAGACAGGGATGCAGTTAACTTTTTTTCTGTAGTTTTCTCCAAGTTGATATTTTCACACCTTGTCAATAAAATCCATTTTAAACCACCAGCAAGTAAGACAGTACTCAAAATAGTTTTGATAGTACTTTTTCATTTACAGTTTAGTACTTTTTCAGTTGCAAAGTGCAGAAAAGTTATTTAAAAGAGCCAATGAATAGAGGTGTAGCGAACGGTTCGCCGGCGAACGGTTCCAGGCGAACATTGGTGGGTCGCGTTCGCCTGCGCCAGGCGAACTTTTACGGAAGTTCGATTCGCCCCATAATGCACTATGAGGGTCAACTTTGACCCTTTGCATCACAGTCAGCAGGCACATTGTAGCCATTCAGGCTACAGTAAGCCCTGGAGCCCCACCCCCCCTTATATAAGGCAGGCTCCGGCGGCCATTACACTCACTCGTGTGCCTGCTAGTGAGAGGAAAGGGACAGCTGCTGCAGACTTGTTCTTTTAGGGACAGATTAGTTAGGTTCTTGGCTGCTTAGTTTGCTCCTTGGCTGATTGTTATTGCTTTATAGCACCCTAGCTTTTGTCAGAGCTCATCCTGTACTTTTTTTTTCTTACTGTGTGTCAAACTGACACTTTTGTTGCATGCACAGCCTTGCTAATTGATAGTGTGTGTGTGCCACTGCCAGCAGCCCAGCACATTCAGTGACTGACTGCCTGTGTGTGTGACAGGGAGCTGCACATTGTACTACCCAGTACTGCATATACCCCCAGTACCTGTTGTGTTTACTTAACCCACCTCATCACTGCACATAACTACCTGTAGTGTTGAGTAAACCCAGTTTACTGCATCCTACTACTACCTGTTGTGTTTACTTAACCCACCTCATCACTGCACATAACTACCTGTAGTGTTGAGTGAACCCAGCTCACTGCATACACCTAATACCTGTTGTGTTTACTTAACCCACCTCATCACTGCACATAACTACCTGTAGTGTTGAGTGAACCCAGCTCACTGCATATACCTACTACCTGTTGTGTTGAGTGAACCCAGCTCACTGCATCCTACTACTACCTGTTGTGTTTACTTAACCCACCTCATCACTGCACATAACTACCTGTAGTGTTGAGTGAACCCAGCTCACTGCATATACCTACTACCTGTTGTGTTTACTTAACCCACCTTATCACTGCACATAACTACCTACAGTGTTGAGTGAACCCATCTCACTGCATACACCTAATACCTGTTGTGTTTACTTAACCCACCTCATCATGGCACATAACTACCTGTAGTGTTGAGTGAACCCAGCTCACTGCATACACCTAATACCTGTTGTGTTGAGTGAACCCAGCTCACTGCATCCTACTACTACCTGTTGTGTTTACTTAACCCACCTCATCACTGCACATAACTACCTGTAGTGTTGAGTGAACCCAGCTCACTGCATATACCTTCTACCTGTTGTGTTGAGTGAACCCAGCTCACTGCATCCTACTACTACCTGTTGTGTTTACTTAACCCACCTCATCACTGCACATACCTACCTGTAGTGTTGAGTGAACCCAGCTCACTGCATATACCTACTACCTGTTGTGTTGAGTGAACCCACCTCACCGCATCCTAGTACCTTTACTGTTCAGTGAACCCAGCTCACTGCATCCTACTACCTGTTGTGTTGAGTGAACCCACCTCACTGCATCCTAGTACCTTTACTGTTCAGTGAACCCAGCTCACTGCATATACCTAGCATCCCCCCGAGATGGACAAAATGGACAAACCAGGTAGAGGAAGAGGTAGAGGCAGACCCAGAGGAAGGCCATCAGGCACCGGCAGGTCTGTGCGAGGTGGTGTTGCTGTGATTTCGTGCGGACCTGCCCCAAAATACAGTGCTCAGAAGAAGGCACGTGCCATCACTTCCCAAAATCGTGAGGAGGTGATTGAGTATTTAACACAGAACACCTCATCTCCCGCAGCCACCAGCACTACAACAAGCACCACATCCGCTGCATTTGACACTTCGCAGGAGTTATTTGGTGGTGGTGGTGGTGGTGGTGGTGAAATCACCGATTCACAGCCACTACTGCAACAACAAGAAGAAGGCGCAGGTACACCACCTCCTACGTCTGAGTTAGGTGGCGATAGTATGGACGTAACGTGTGTGGAGGGGGCTGATGAAACACCTGAAGTTGGTGCAGTTGAGGAGGTGTCTGAGGAAAGTGCAGCTGGCCAGGAGGATTATGATGATGATTATACGGATACCACATATGTTCCCGGTAGAGGAGATGACCAGGGGGACAGTTCAGAGGAGGAGTCAGAGAGGACTAGGAGGAGACGACTCCATGATAGAAGCAGAGGGAGCTCGTCCTCAGAAACAGCTGGAGGCAGTGTCCGGCACCATGTATCACCCGCTATGGCCAGACAGCCAACATGTCCTTCAACGTCAGCTGCTGATGCCACCGTAGCGCCATCAGCCCAGGGGGGCTCAGCGGTTTGGAAATTTTTTAACGTGTGTGTCTCAGATCGGAGCAAAGCCATCTAGTGTCTCTGCCAGCAAAAATTGAGCTGTGGAAAGGCCAACTGTCACGTAGGGACAAGTGCTTTACGAAGGCACCTGGAGAGAAGGCACAAACAGCTATGACAAGAACACCTGAGGAAAAGCAGCACCCCTCAAAAGACAAGCCGCGGAGAACAACCGCGGCAGCCATCACAGGGGGCTTCTGCTGCTCCACGTTCCCATGGTATTGTTCGTGGCTGGGGGGAGGAAGAATGGCTACACTTAAACAATTTAAAAATACAACCATCTAAACTTTCAACCAATTTAAAAATACAACCATCTAAACTTTCAAACAATTTAAAAATACAACCATCTAAACTTTCAAACTATTTAAAAATACAACCATCTACATTTTCAAACAATTTACAAAAATGCCAACAAAACTTGCCCTCCGTAAAACATTCTTGGCAAATGCTTTCAACTTGGTTTGTCTTCCGCTGGCTCAAGGGTCCATCTGACCACAGATGCCTGGTCTGCAAAGCACGGTCAGGGCAGCTACAGCATGGGTCTCAGCAGGCTCCCACTTCGGGCCGGAATCCAACCTTCATTCCCCGCGGTGACAATGGCAGACTTACCCTCCATAACGGATTCCCGTTAAAGGATTTAAAGTTAATTCATTTCAAATACACAGCAGGGCCTCGAAAGTCCGCCTCCTGTATTGTTATTTTTGGTCACTACCTCGGGGCGGGCGTGCATGCCTGCCTGCTGCCCTCCTTGGATGTGTAGTGGTAGCCGTTTCTCAGGCTCCACACCGGATTCCATCCCTCATTCCCCGGCCATTACCCGGGGTCACAAATGGCAGACTTGCCCGCCTCCATATGATTCTCGTGAAAGGAATGTGGTGTCATCTTTGTCCGCCATAACTGGTTCTCGTTCAAGGATTTAAAGTATATTCATTTCAAATACACAGCAGGGCCTCGAAAGTCCGCCTCCTGAATTGTTATTTTTGGTCACTACCTCGGGGCGGGTGGGCGTGCATGCCTGCCCGCTGCCCTCCTTGGATGTGTAGTGGTAGCCGTTGCTCAGGCTCCACACCGGATTCAAACCCCTCATTCCCCGGCCATTACCCGGGGTCACAATGGCAGACTTGCCCGCCTCCACAGGATTCTCATTGTAGCGGTACTGAACAAGTACACAGCAAGTAGAAAATTTAATTTAAAAACAAAACGTAAGCTTTTTAACAATGCCATGGAAAGTTGAGAAGGAAGTCACACATTACCTGACATCACTGAGTGAGGAAGAGCAATCTCGCCATGTTGCGCAGTAGTCCAGCATGGCCGTCACTACACAAACAGCTGTTTGCGGTGCGTTACACAGTGAGTTTGGTGTGTCAGTGTGAAGCAGTACTCTAATTACACTCCCTGATTGATGTATACACATGCAAGATATTTTAAAGCACGTTAGGCCTGCAATTTAGCATTCAATGTGATTTCTGACCTTAAAACGCTGCTTTGCGTCACATCCAGATTTTTCCCCGGGACTTTTGGCGTGTATCCCACTCCGCCATGCCCCCTCCAGGTGTTAGACCCCTTGAAACATCTTTTCCATCACTTTTGTGGCCAGCATAATTTTTTCTATTTTTCAAAGTTTGCCTCCCCATTGAAGTCTATTGCGGTTCGCGAACTTTTCCACGAACCGAACCTTCCGAAAATCGGAGGTTCGCGACATCTCTACCGATGAAAAGTTAGCAAGCAAGAATATACACAAAGTAATTTAGATATAACTTTTTCTACTGATTTTGGTATTTTTTCATTAGTGAAATGCTGAAAAGTTATCTTAAAGAGAAGATAAAAAAATTATCACCTAGGAGAAAACCTAGGGGAAAAACTGAATTGCATATGGGCCTGGATGTTATTTCACAGAGAGGAATGAAATGCAATGATAACAACTATAAAGTGTATGAGAAATTATCTTTTATTATATATTATTATTAGCTGCATTTTTAAGTATTTTATACAAAAGGGGTCTCTATATATAGAGAAATACACAGCAGGCACAGAGAGAGAGAGAGGAAAGAGAGCGACATCAACCTTATGTGTACAGACACACACACCCACACACACATCCACAGAGGGACACAGTCTCCCCAGTACAGCGCTGCCTCAGATCGCAGAGCTGTACTATGTTAATAGACAGCGGTTTTGCCATCTAGCAGTCTCCTAGCAGCGATCGCCGCTGGCTTACTGGAGGCCAAGCAGGGATGCGCGATCTCCTGCAAAACACCTTACGCCAACTGGCGTTAGGCGGTCCTGGGGCTGCCGCCATGGCCACACCCATGTGCGTGACGCGGTTGGCAAGTAGTTAAGGACTGATGTGATAAGATAACACTCTCAGGCCCATATGCAATTGACTTTTTTCTCATGAGTTTTCTCCTATCTGATATTTTCACATCTTGTCAATAAAAGGCCTTTTAATCTCTTTGCAAACAAGAAAATGCTCAAAATAATTTTCATAGTATCTTTTCACCTACTTAGTTTTTTTAAATGAAAACTGATGAAAAGTTATTTTAAACAGAAGATAAAAAATTTTCTCTTAGGAGAAAATTTAGGAGAAAAAGTGAATCGCATATGGGCCTCAGTGTGAAAACGTATCACTACATGTTAATAACGCAAGCTTCTTTTAGTGAATTAGCACTTACAATACTGATCGATGTGTGGTAATAAGTTTTCACTTGCCGTATTTTCACTAGCATGATCGTAATGAATTGTGGCCATTGTCTTCAGACTCTCTAAAGGTGCGTACACACATCCAACTTTGATTGGCCAGTTCAGCTGTTCGTGCATTGAAAGCTTGCTCTTTTAACTTTGTGATTTAGCCAATAAATAGTATCAATCGTATTTAAAACTTTCTTCTCTCTATAAAGTAAAGGCATCATACCTGTTAATTCAATATAAAATATTTATTTATAAAATGAAGTTTATAAACTGAATAATTTACATTCCTTTTATCAAAGATAGTCGATCTGCCAGTGAGCCATGGGTACAAATAGGGGGAGATTGGGCACATTAAAAGCTTGCAATTCACAGCAATCAGCTCTAGGTTAACACCATGAAGTCCATTATCTGTCCACTACAGGGAAATGATGACTACCTATTTTTTGACAGATAGTTTACACTTTTGTATTGTAAAGAAGACATTTCTGGAATTTATGAACATTAAAAAATCTATGCCTTTAAAGTGAGTGTACGTTAAAAAACCACTGTTTCATTGGTGGTGTGAGCGTGATATTTCAAGCACCGCAGGTAACATCACTAGATGTCAAATATTTATATACCCTTATCTGAAACCTTTGCTGTCATGACCCACACTAGCGCTGCTCTCAAAGGTAGTGTGTATGTTCATTCCTCCTGGGCACATAGTGTAAACACATCCTTAAAGGGAGATAATAAATCTTTCTGACACTTCTTTCAGGACTGGACATTTAATGCAATTGTGCAAATCTAACAGTGGCATGAAAAAGCTTATGACCTTTCCCTATCTCTCTTATTATTGCATATTTTCAAGATGTCATAATAAATAATAGAATCAATATAAACACATAACACTGCTTTTATTTTACTTTAATGAACAGAGTTTACATAAAACCCTTTTTTATGTGAAAGAGTAACTACCACATAATTAATGAACCAGCTGAAAAAAATAAGCTACTAATTAGACCAGGCTGATCAAACACAGAACTATTTGCTGAATCTTAATCTCACTACATAGTAAATCTTATGATGCGGATGGACGCAAACTTATACTATGAGATTATAATTGCTGCTACTGTTGACTTCAATTGCTATTGTGCTAATTGCCTTCCTGTTATCATAATCCTTTGCATTAAAGTACTCCCTGGGCCACTGGCCAGAATAAAAATACAGATGCTGTCAAGGTCCTTCTAGAGGTTACAATTTTGCTTTACAAATTCAATGCAAAAATCGGAATATGTACTTTATGGCAGTCCACCAATTTTTTTTTTTTGTTAGCTAAAAAAAATTCTGGCATTACTCAAATATAATTTCTTTAAACTTTTGGAATTTACACATTGGAAGGAGTTTTGTCAATTTTGTCAATTCTGACTTAAGTCAAAAAGTAAAAGTCGGAAACTGGAAATTCAGCTAAATTTGTGCGATCATACCAAGCTTAGACCAGGCTAATGTGGGGAACAGTATCAAAAGCCTTTGCAAAGTCCATGCTATGTCTATTCCTTTCTCAAGATTTAGATTTGCATTCACCACTTCATAAAACTGAGCAAGCTTAGAAGACCTGTCAGGAGCATTGCATAGCATTCTCAGACATAAGCGTTAGCTTAGACCCGAAAACATAGTTACATAGTTACATAGTTATTTGGGTTGAAAAAAGACATACGTCCATCGAGTTCAAGCAGAGAACAAAGTACAACACCAACACCCGCCTACTTCCTCACATATCTCTGTTGATCCAGAGGAAGGCAAAAAACCCTTACAAGGCATGGTCCAATTGGCCCCAAAAGGGAAAAAAATCCTTCCCGACTCTAGATGGCAATCAGATAAAATTCCTGGATCAACATCATTAGGCATAACCTAGTAATTGTAGCCATGGATGTCTTTCAACGCAAGGAAAGCATCTAAGCCCCCTTTAAATGCAGGTATAGAGTTTGCCATAACGACTTCCTGTGGCAATGCATTCAACATCTTTATCACTCTTACTGTAAAGAACCCTTTCCTAAATAAATGGCTAAAACGTTTTTCTTCCATGCGCAGATCATGTCCTCTAGTCCTTTGAGAAGGCCTAGGGACAAAAAGCTCATCCGCCAAGCTTTTATATTGCCCTCTGATGTATTGATACATGTTAATTAGATCCCCTCTAAGGCGTCTTTTCTCTAGACTAAATAAACCCAGTTTATCTAACCTTTCTAGGTAAGTGAGACCTTCCATCCCACGTATCAATTTTGTTGCTCGTCTCTGCACCTGCTCTAAGACTGCAATATCTTTCCTGTAATGTGGTGCCCAGAGCTGAATTCCCTATTCCAGATGTGGCCTTACTAGAGACTTAAACAGGGGCAATATTATGCTAGCATCTCGAGTTTTATATCCCTTTTAATGCATCCCAAAATTTTGTTAGCTTTAGCTGCAGTGGCTTGGCATTGAGTACAATTATTTAACTTGTTGTCGATGACTACTCCTAAGTCCTTCTCCAAGTTTGATGTCCCCAACTGTATTCCATTTATTTTGTATGGTGCTAGAACATTGGTACCACCAAAATGCATGACTTTACATTTTTCAACATTGAATTTCATCTGCCATTTATGCGCCCATATAGCCATCCTATCCAGACCAGATCCTGTTGCAATATGTCCCCATCTTCCTGAGAGTTGATGATTCTGCACAATTTTGTATCATCTGCAAAAATAGCAACATTGCTCACTACTGCATCTATTAGGTCATTAATAAATAAATTGAAGAGCACTGGACCCAGTTCAGACCCCTGTGAGACCCCACTGCTAACAGTCTCCCATTTTGAGTATGATCCATTGACCACAACTCTTTGTTTTCTGTCCATTAGCCAGTTCCCTATCCATGCACACAGACTCTTCCCCAGTCCTTGCATCCTCAACTTTTGCACCAGACTTTTGTGGGGAACAGTGTCAAAGGCCTTTGCAAAGTCCAAGTATATCACATCTACAGCATTCCCAATATCCACATTAGCATTCATAAAAGCTGAGCATGTTAGTCAGACAGGACCTGCCTTTAGTAAACCCATGTTGATGCTGAGAAATAAGATTATTTTCTGCTATGAAGTCATGTATAGTATCTCTTAGTAACCCCTCAAATAGATTGCATACAACTGATGTTAAGCTTACAGGTCTATAATTTCCTGGAACTGATTTTTTGCCCTTCTTAAATAATGGGAAAACGTGGGCTTTTTCCCATTATTTAAGAAGGGCAAAACAGCAGATCTAAACCAGCTAACGCCAGTGACGTAGCTAAGAAGCTGTGCGCCACGATGCAAGTTTAACAATTGATACGCCACACCAAAACCAATCAAGGACAACCACAGTGTCAGAGGTGCCAGAAGTGGAAAGGGAACAGTGTGTTAATGATCACTGCTATTCTAATCATCGATAGAAGTGAATATTATCAGCATAGGACCAATAAAGAGCTAATACTGTGGGTGAGGGTGGGCCTCTTGGGGCCCCCCTAGCCCAAGGGCCCTGATGCGGTTGCTATCTCTGCACCCCCTATTGCTACGCCCCTGCTTAACGCATGTGTTACAATGCTGCATCTGGCAGGCCTCCTTTAATAAGGAGATCTCCAAGAGCTCCCCGTCAGGCCACCGCACATCCCTAAAGCCCTCTGCAGCTGCGCTTTTCACCCCTGAGTAATTTACTTGCCACCATTAGACATCCACCTCCTCTCGCCGCAAGTACTGACGCTGTAATTACAGTATCTCTCGCTGTAATTAGTGTATCTCAGAGCCCTGTCAAAGCATCTTTGAAGCTCTTGCTGGGGCTCCCCATTGGTCCACTGGCTGGACCAATGAAAGTGATAGTGGACCAATGGGGAGCCCTGGTGGGAGCTTCAAAGATGCTTTACCGGTAACCCTCGTGCTCACATCTGTAAGCTACTTATCACCTTGAATAGCATATGGCCCATTGCATCTCCAGAATTACAGAATTCTCTGATGTCCTATATCCTTTTGGTGTGTTCTTAACTAAATACTGCTCTTTCTGGAATTTGAAGGTGATTTCTGGTAAATGTAAGTGGTTTTATTCTAATCTGTTGTGAATACTAGTTTAATTTCTTCAAAAGTGATCTCTAATTAGTAATTACTGGTTTCTCCTCAATTTTTTTTCTACCTCTTTCTTTTTGGGAGGGGGGGGTTTCCTTCTGTCCTGTGCAAGAGTGCGGGTCCACTTTAAGGGCAGTCAAACCAACAGCTTCAAGAAACATCACTGATAATTGGCTATCCCCTCTGTCAATCTCCATCCTGTCAATCACCATCTCACAGTGCAGGTTGTGTGAGGGGTGGGATGTAGTGGCAATCTTTAAGGTGGTTTAAGGTGGTCTGAAGATTTTTTCTGAGGAAACAGACATCTAAGGGAGGAAAAGAGGTCCAGACCAAAGAAGAGGAAAACTGAAGAACAGAAACAACTCCTTGAGGAAGGAAGTAGAGTGCTTTCTCCCCACAGGATTGTGTTTATGGGATTTTATTCAAATTCTTAAGTTTTAACTTTACTTCTGAAACCATCTACTATGAGGCATTTATATCCATCAAAAAGAAACAAGCATCAGTGAATTTTACACAGATAAGTCACCCCTGAATTTTACTGAGCCTTTTCTTCAAAGATGTGATTTGTATTCATTATTCAATATATGACACCTAACATTTCCTATTTTTTCTGGTCTGTACTTGCATTGCAGTGCACTTAGAAAGGGAATCATATGATAATAGCCACACATGACTCGATTATCATGCAAAAGGCATTCTAAGGATTCACAGCACAAGTGAAGTGCTTGACACAGAGATGCCTCACAGCAGGATGCCAGCAGGAGAGATATGTGAGCGAAGCATGGACAAATACAGAGATGCACATGAATTTCAAATCCGAGAGAAAAGGAGACAGATCCTATGGTCCTATACTGAGACTGAGCACATGTTCACAGCTGGATGTGACTAAAGCACTTATTCAGTAAGATGTAAATAGGCATTTTGATTTCTTGGCCAGGAACAGGCAGATCAAGACAGTAATGTATTTCATCATCCAAGACAGGCCCCACTCCACATCTCATCCACATGGAATTCCAATCAAAACATTACAGGTGGCAATACATCCGGAATTTGTATGAATAAATTACACCCTTGCTTCTTATGTCTTTAACTTGGTCGTCATGCTTCAGTAATCCCTTAGCAAGTACTCAAGCTGTTTCTCTGCACTGAAAAGGCTTAGAGGCTTAAATCTTTGCTATTTATTACGCCTAAAAGAAGACAAACTTTTGACACATTTTAACAAGTTCTTGTTGAAACAAATACCGACATATGACAAGTATTAGTTTAATGGGTCAGTGTGAAGTGCAGTAATGTCATCAAATTGAAAATATACTTTTGTAAGAAGGGAAACAAATACATGTGATGCAACATGATATTCATCCATTGTTTGGGATGGTTGATTAGAGCACAGACAAACTTTCAGTTGAAAAGTGAAAAAAAGGAAGAGCAAAAACTGAAAAAGAAAAACCAAATAGAACCCTTACTAGTCTGGAAATACTTAGAGGGTTATGCACTAAACATTTTTAAACTGACACTTCATTGAGAGGGATATGAATGCAGAGAGGGGGTTACGGTGGCTGCACTATGGGAGAGGATCGTGATGGCAGAACAACTTACTGGCATTGGGGGTCCCCACAGAGAGAGAGTGTGGACTTTGGGTTGGGCATGATTTGAGATTATGCCCCTTGTTTCTCTTCCTATAACCATGGGATCAAACATTTATAACATTCGAAGTTTGGACCCAAGGCCAGAAAACTCTCCAGATGGTAATCCTATGAAAAAACCTGTGGTCAGTTTTCCCAAAAAGCAGATGGACAAGCTGAAGCCTACAACTTGTGCTCAACTTCAAGCACTCCAAGAAGGGATCACCATCAGTCAGATTTGGCCCAGAAGCGGATATCCGGCATGCCAGAAACTATAAAGAAGATGGGGCAACACTGTAAATACTGACCCTTTGCATACATTTGATGTATTTGCCAATAAAAGTATTTGAGACTTATAAAATGTTAGTAATTTCTCTTCAGTATACCATAGAAATACCGTATTTTTCAAAATATAGCACCTAGGTTTAGAGGGCCAAAATCAGGGAAAAAAACATAACTAAACCTGGTGCGTCCATGTTCTAGGAGCGTCTTGTAGATGTTCTACCCCAATCATTGTCCTCCTGTGTCCCCTTCTGTCCACCATGTGCCCCCTCCTGCCCCTCTGTGTCCCTTCCTGTTCCACCCACTGGTCTACTTTTGTGCACCTGGCCTCCACATGGCCAACTAGTCTCCTCCTGCCCCCCTGTGTCCCCTTGTGGCCCCTCCAGTCTTCCCCTGCGCCCCCTGTCCCTCCTGGCCCCCCTGCTGGTCTCCTCCTGCCCCCATGTCCCCTCCTGGCTCCTTCAATGGTTTCCTTCTGCCCCCCCCACTGGTCTCCTTCTGCCCCCGTATCCCTCCTGCCCCCCACACGCTGGTCTCCTCCTGGCCCCTTTGCTGGTCTCCTTCTGCCCCCCCCCCCCCTGCTGGTCTCCTTCTGCCCCCGTGTCCCCTCCTGACCCCCCTGCTGGTCTCCGTCCTGGCTCCCCGTTGGTCTCCTCCTGCCCCATGTCCATTCCTGCCCCCCCCCCTGGTCTCCTTCTGCCCCTCCCCGCTGGTCTCCTCTGCTCCCCCTGTGGATATAATAATTAGTGACAGAGTGGCTCATTTCACAAGGGATTCCAGCGGGGAGTGCAGACCTCTCATCTTCTGCGCGGCTCCCCCTAGCGAATGCTTCTGCTGATCGCGTAATCAGCGGAAACCTTCACTAGGAGGAGAAAAATGAGAGGTCTGCGTTTGCCATTGTTATCGCTTGTGTGGTGAGCCATGCTGCTGCTAATTATTCTACTCACGGGGAGAGGAGGAGACTTGCGGGGATGGAGGGCCACACAGGTGGACAAGACATGGAGTTCTTGACGTTGTGGCGGTTTTTATGGTGGATGATCGTAAGTCAGGCCTTTGGAATATAAGACACAGGGACTTTTTCTCCCCATTTTTTGGGGAGAAAAAGTACGTCTTATATTCTGAAAAAATACAGGATGTACAAATGTATCTGAAAATACCAAGGCAGCAAAGTTTGCAAAACAAAACACAGCATTTGTGTCTCTGCCAAAAGATTCGGCAAGTTCTGACAGCATCTTTCAATACCTTCTACATTTCTTCCATATCTGCTTTATGGTAACTGAGTTGGTACGATTAGAATAATGAAGGAGGCACTCCAATGGCAAATAAACTTGAGAAAGGGGTCTGCCCCGAAAAATGTCGTGTTTTGCTACTTGATCTATAAACGCAAGTTTATTCGCCATTGGAGTGCCTCCTTCATTATTCTACTCGTGTATGACTGGTGTGGAGTGGTGACCCACGGAGGGATTGAGCACCGGCGGACCAGGCGAAGTGACCTGGTGGAGGGCTTTACTCAGCATCTTTACCCTTGAGAAACTGAGTTGGTATACCTAAACAGCTGTATCATATAAGGCACAAAGAGAAATAGTAATCACACTCACTAATGTGCAGTACCCTGTGGTCATTTATATGAAGCCCACTCAGCTTTACAAAAGTTACTATGTCAGGACCCAGAGATGGATTAACGTGAAGTGGGGCCCTAGGTAGGATGGCAGCTATTGCCCCCTGCTGTTGGCTACCTGGCTTTTTTGATAATAATTTTTTAGGGGCTAGCATCAATCAGGCCCCTGGTCTTTCTCCAGGCCCTAGGCAACTGCCTAGGTTGCCTTGTGGATAATCCGGCTCTAGACCTTAATATGGCTCTGGACCTAAATATGTGCTTAAACTAATATGCTAAAAAGGTTTTAAATGGTGATGTTAACCATGGTCAATCAAAACAGGTATAATGAAATGTAAAGAAATGCCCTTTTCAACCAGAAATGCCAGAGGATACTTTATAATCAATTAGAACATTTTGTAAGGACCCCCCCCCCCCAGAAATCAGCACATGGTGTAGTTAGTTTTGTTATAGAATAGTAGATTTATAATTTTGTATATACTGGGATGATATCTATGACAGTGACTTAAAGTGAGGTTGAAATCAATTTTTAAGTATGTTATTGATAAAAGCCCCACTTTAAGACAAAGTAACTATGTTTAATTTTAAATAGTCTAATATATGAATATACAATTAATGTTTTTTTATTTCCATTTATGGACTTTAAAGAATAAGCTAGTAAAGGGGACATTAACACCAGAACCAAGGCTGTATTCACCCAACACGGTAGAGGTAAGATCAATAGTTCAGTGGTCAATGCGCTCAAACTAAAGAACACCAAAATTACACAGTTTGTAGCTATTGCACATTCCCTAGATCAACTGGGATCGCTGAGATTTGAATATAGAAGTCCAAACACAGATAACAGATGCTCCAGTGCTGTTTCAGATTATAAAGCAGATACACATTTAAAAATAGAAAAGAGACTGCACATAGCATAATACTGCAGTCCTCCTATTGGGCCACCACCACACGTGCAGCTATGCCCTTACACTGAGGTGCTGATGAATAGATCACCTCAATCTAGACACCATAGATGGGGTCTTCCCTTCATCCCGATCACATCCAGATTCCAGAGATCCTTAAGTTCCACTTCAATCTAAAAAGAAAAAACTATTTGCATAGCGTAGCATTGCTCACAGTCAATAGCTCATAGCCTCCTCCAGAAGCACTGTTCCTGTGAGTGCACTCTTACAAGTGGTCATTGATAGATCACTACAATCTCAACTTGATTAATGGGATCTCCCCTCCATTATTACACACCAGAGCTAGATTCCCCGCAATGCTTCCAAACAATCATGATAGAACTAAAATAAAGTTAAAAAGGTCAAAAAGCGTAGAATTTAGCCACCCTGGCTCATACAGTTCTAGCGGGTTTGACAAGCAGCGGCATCCTGCTGTCATCCTGCTGTCACTCTCACCACCCGTGCATTCCTTGACCACATCAGTCCGTAAGGAGGGGAGAGTCCCTGATGAGCCTGATTGGCCAAAAAGAGGATGAAATGCGTGTAAGATGGAGACATATGACCTGAGGAATATAAGCTCATTTTACATTGAGGCCAGAGTGAAGGAAAACAAAGAAGACATTCATTAGACCTCCTCATAATCCTTTGCATTACTAACATTAAACTACCATAGGGAGTACAAAGTTTCTATACTACTGATGAAAACAGTGTTTGAAAAGCAATTTCCTAACTTAATATAGAACATTACTTCTGTGCACCCAAGCAGCTTGCTATGTTGCCTTTTCCCTGCATGTAGGAAACATGTCAGCAGAGTTCAATGCTTATTTGTGCTTGTGTGGCTCGACATAACCGTTGCCTTCTATATTTAGGCACAATAGAGGCATAAGGGTCATGCTTCTCAAGCTATTACATTGGCAAAGCACAAATGTATCCTTCTTGAAGCGAGAAACAACACAAATTCTACAAAGACTGCAGCAGACATATCACAGAGAGAATAATATAATGCACTTACTTCCAGTGTAATGTTTAGTATTACTAAGGCAATGCTAATTCCTGGCCACAAACTCTTGCCATAACTATTGAAGAAGATGTTACCGTGGGCCATCTTAATGAAGAAAAAGTATGCATAACATGAACTAACGATGGAAAAAATAATAAATATTTAATTAGTATAATTTAATGAAGGGCTTTTAAAAATCAGTCCTACATTCTTCATGAAGCTAATGTTCATTAAGTTTTAACATTGGCTCATATGCAATTACCACATTCCCACAGTAGAGTACATGATATATATGTGTGTAACGAAAACCCCCTCTGGTATTGGCTACAAGGAAACAGTTACTGCAACACCATCAGCATGCAAGGCAGTGCACCATTTATTTGTAAATGTGACCATTGCGCTCTTTCTTTCTCTCGATTAACAAAGTGAAGTCAACTTTGTCACAGAATACATGACTTTAGCTTGCCAGGACTGTACTTTCCCAGACAAAAGAAAGACAAGTGAAACAAAACTTACTGCCTTCTTTAATTGCTCTTATTTGCAAACAAGGTATATGGAATCTCTTTGGAGGCCATATTGCCTGAAAATACGCATCTTTCTGTGCATGAACAATTAGAAAGAACATGTACCCTTGTTACTCATTTTTGGCACTTAGATTAATCAAGTGATCGGCAAGAGGCTTTACAATTAAAAAATAAATAAATCTTGTTTTGTGTACATGTCTGGTTCCATTCAACCCACACACCACAAACCACTTGTAAATTCGACTCGCTTTTCATATAACATTCAACCAAACAGCTGCGCACTTACTGTAGATACTGCTAGCCAATTGTCTCTCCTTCTTATGAGAATAACTCTCAAAAATCAGACAGTTCAGAGCTCTTTCTATATTGCAGGCCAGGCACAGTAACTACTTCTGCGAGATTTCACCTCCACCACACCCCAAGCAGTGGGAACTCACTGCATACAAATGACCCTCTGTCAGATGGGTCTCCAGCGCTTATGCAGTCATCTGGACGCCCCCTGCCACTCAAGGAACCTCTTGCTCTGTTGTCACCTCGCTGCAGTATCAATACACCTCAAAGTAATATAATCAAAACTCCCATAGCGTAAAAATGTTAAAAACTTTAATTTTAAAAGAAATGCAAACTTACAAACATGTCCGTTGTTTAAGGCATGGAGTTTTTATGGGCTCTACCCCAATCGTAGGCCGCCGTGTCGGCTTAGCTGCGCTGGTTCTGTCACCTCCCCCTGGCGTCTCCAGTTTCTCCCTCCGTTCTGCCCCACGTATGCCGGCCGCGTGCGCTTTACCGGTTTCGTTACTTAAAGTAACTCATCAGAAGCATGCACGGCTGTGTTTGACTTGCCTTATGTACCTAATACTGAATACTACCTTCCGCTCTCGCCACCCGTCCCCCCGGAAGTCCTCCTGACGTCAGCGCTTCCCTCCAATGGGGACACGTTTACCTGAAAATACCTCGGGTGCACGTCTCCATGGTGACCCGACGTCTTTCATAATGTTATAAAGAGTCTATCACGCGCTAGATTTCACTTATTTATAACTCTCTTTATTTATTGGATAAAATTCCTCAATATATTCTCCAAACTAAATATAACACACTATTACAACCTATACCACACTTCCATCCACACTCAAGAAGGGCCCTTCTGAAAAAACATACAAATCCACAAAATCGTTTTTAAAAAACAGATCAAAGGTCATGTAAAAATTGTCCAAAAAATGTCCATAAAAGACCAATGATGTCAACAAAATATTGCACGAGACTCAAAAAAGCATAAGGATGAATGATATTTGATCTAATTCCTCACATGGGGAATATCCTTTACTACCATTCTTAGTATATTTGCTCAAAAAGTGTCCTATATGTGTGGAGAGTCTCTATCACAGCGTTAGCTGATAAATCTTGCAGCCCAAATAGTTTGCTCTTAATGCATGCAGAGAGAGTACACCACACTCACGGTTTAGTCTGGTCCTATCTTCAGGTGTTACTATACACCCTCAATCGTCCACCACCACCACGGGACCGGGACCATCTGATTTCAGACCCGTACTGTCTCACGCTGATCTCCAAGCGCCGCCTACGTCACTTCCGGATAGTAGACACAGTGGTACGCTCGCAGCGCTTCCAGTCGTTCCTCACTCTTGTTGGATATATTCGGGTGACGTCACCACAATAGAGTCTGCTGGAACTTGATCTCAAGATACCGCTGCGCGCTTTGCGGATATTCCTAGTTGCAGCGTGCTCCCCAATCTTAAAATATATGTTCAAAGAGAATAAACCTCAATGCATTTCAGCCACTTCACGGTGGCCTTCCTCAGGAGGATTTTGTTGGTCTAAGGTCCCGATAATCACTGCTGCCTATATATCAACTCATAAATCTTCCAACCCTTTGATTCATAGGGTCAAAGGTGATAGTGGGCTGGACTGTCCTATTACCAAGTGTGTTGGCCAAAATTCTATTTTACCATTAGATCTTCTAGTAGGAGTCTTTCATAATGTGTCGTAAACGTCGCATAGACCTCGCTGTGGCCATCTAGTGGCTATTTGACTAACTTCAGTCATCAGGGTGCGACGTATTCCTCCCTGTGGCCATCTAGTGGCCGAATAACTACCTACACCCCCCATTCTATGCGGTGAAATCATCACAAAAGCAATTAAGGGACTGCATTCTATTACCTACAATGGTGGGATTACATCAATTCAACTTCTGCTTCCCCAGAGACCTTTGAGGGGGTTTAGCCCTCACAGCAAATGTTCATTTCAACACGTTCCTAATAAATACAGACCCTTATCAGCATCTTTATAGTGAACCATCTGATAAGAAATATTTTAACCTTTATTTGTACATTAGTGAGTCTATAGCCTAATTTAAGAACACTCACTTTGTGCTTGCTACAAACGTGTAATAACAACATCATTCAAAAAGTGAGTATTTACCAATTCCAAAAAAACACTTAGTCTCAATTAAAATTTAATAAACAAACCTACAAACATAAATGTTTCCCCAACCCTCCCTCCCCCCTATATGGTGCACCCCCCTTCTCACCAGTGACATTACTGTGGGTGTTCAGAAGTGGCTCCTACTCACTTTGTACATTTTCATCATTTCAGTCATTACTCAAAAAACAAATTAAATCAATATCTGTGTTTAATCCCCCTGGTGTTAATGTGCCCAACATATAGATCCATCTTGTCTCCCTTTGCAACACCCCTTTCACCATGTCCTTCCCCCCTCCATGGTTAATTGCTTGTACGATGATTTCACCGCATAGAATGGGGGATGCAGGTAGTTACTCGGCCACTAGATGGCCACAGGGAGGTTCATGTGACGAATACATTGCACCCTGATGAATGAAGTTAGTCAACTAGCCACTAGATGGCCACAGTGAGGTCTATGCGACGATTACGTTGCATTATGAAATACGGCGGGTCACCATGGAGACGCGGCACCTGAGGTATTTCCAGGAAAACGTGTCCCCATTGGAGGAAAGCGATTACATCAGGAGGACTTCCGGGGGACGGGTGGCGAGAGCGGAAGGTAGTATTCAGTATTAGGTATATAAAGCAAGCCAAACACAGCCGCGCATGCTTCTGATGAGTTACTTTTAAGTAACGAAACCGGTAAAAAAAAGCGCATATGTGGGGCAGAACGGAGGGAGAAACTGGAGACCACAGGGGGAGGTGCCAGAACCAGCACAGCTAAGCCGACCCGGCGGCCCATGATTGGGGTAGAGCCCATAAAAACTCCATGCCTTAAACAACGGACATGTTTGTAAGTTTGCATTTCTTTTAAAATTAAAGTTTTTTTTAACATTTTTACACTATGGGAGCTTTGGTTATATTTATTTGAGGTGTATTGATACTACAGCGAGGTGACAACAGTGCAAGAGGTTCCTTGAGTGGCAGGGGGCGTCCAGATGACCCCATAAACCCTGGAGACCCATCTGACAGAGGGTAATTTGTATGCGGTGAGTTCCCACTGCTTGGGGTGTGGTGGAGGTGAAATCTCGCAGAAGTGGTTACTGTGCCTGGCCTGCAATATAGGAAGAACTCTGAACTGTCTGATTTTTGAGAGTTATTCTCATAAGAAGGAGAGACACTTGGCTAGCAGTATCTAAGCATGCAGCTGTTTGGTTGAATATTGTAATTGGTTTGGTTTTGAGCAGCGCACCACCAGTGAAACCCCGTGTATATAATATCAGCACAGTTTTTTTTGTATTTCTGTTCATATAACATGCTTGCTGGATACCAAAATGTTTTAATAGCAAAATATTAAGTAAAGGAATGGGCTACATTTGGCTTGTTGACATTAAAGTCCTGATCAGACAGCATTTAATAACAGAAAACATATATTAAAATGTAGAGGGGGAGAGCATTCTTCATTACAAATTATGGAAATCCTAAAAAGCCTGAAGTTTTAACTTGGTTTTACAATCCTGGGAACACTGAAATGGTTAAGTCTCTGTATTTGCATATGAGCAGAGACCTGTGGCAGATATGGCTTCCGATAAGATATAATTGGACACTTTGGTTTGGCTAACCAAACATGGAACACACAGCAGTGAATCGAATGTATTAAGCAACAATATGTAGAATAAAGACTTTTCACTGTATGCTGTGCAAGAGTTCGGATCTGCTTTAGTGGAAAACTGAAGTGTCCAAAGATAAAGTAGCTTCAACTGGAAAACTTTTTTATTTTCTAGAAGAAATTTCACAACTCTTTCTGAGTTGCATCATGAAGTCAAATGTAGTGAAGAAAATACCCAGACTCTTTTACGTACAGATAATCCACTTAGTCCATTCAGCAGTCTAGCTAAGTGATACTCATTAGGCAAATTTTATCCCTGGCTGAAAGTGCATAATGACTATAATGTAACTATTAATTGCAGGCAGGGGTGCCTCTAGCCTTTCTGTCGCTCCAGGCAGGAAAATCTGTGGCGCCCCCCCCCCCACACACACACATACACATACAGTGTGTGTGTATATATATATATATATATATATATATATATATATATATATATATATATATATATATATATATATATATATATATATATATATATATATATATATATAATATATATATATATATATATATATATATATATATATATATATATATATATATATATATACATTGCCAGTTCTTCTGCAGTACATCAAAACTGTCAGTAATTCTGCAGCAGCAGCTGAACATAGATTAGTTGCCCTGTCCGGTACCTGTTAATCAGAATGTTTGTGCGGCGGGGGAGGGGGGGGGAGTTAAAAGCGGAGGAGTTTTCTATTGGACCGAGCCGATTTCCTCTGTTCCTCCATTGGTCCAGGGGGCGGGGAGTGCATAACAGCGCTGTTATGGCAGCAATTTGAAGCCACTTTTTGCTGCGGCCAGCGTGAGGGTAAAAAAACGTGTCAGCAGTGGCACTACAATACCCAGCGGTCGCACCCTGACCACAGACGGCGCTCCAGGCAATTTTCTAGAGTGCCTATGCCTTTGGGCGCCCCTGTTTGCAGGGCTGTATTCAATGTGGGTATATATTTTCCATCTCTATTAACAATCAATAAGCTGTCCTGTTCAATGTGTGTCACTTTGTACAACAGCAATATGGTAGAAGAAGGCACTCCACAGGCTTCAAACTTGCCTTAGTTTTATTGAACATTAGTGACACACTACATGTTATGTGTGCACTGACCCTTCCTCAGGTGGGGTCCTGAGGAAGGGCCAGTGCACCCATAACATGTATATTTCTGATATAATGCAATCAGGAGGAATCCTTCCTAAGCACTCTGGTTTGTTCTCAGAAAACAGTGCTAGGTTATTTGACTTCTCCTATAATATAGAAGGAAAGTAAGATCTTGTGCTCCAATGAGAGACTGGTAGTGATGTAAACCGTTCACTGTTCACTTTAAACAGCTGCAAAAAAAAGTGTTAGGGCCATATACATGTGTAATAATAGTAACAACTGTGGGATCTAAATAAAGCAGTTGCATGTAATAATACTTTCTCATGACTAAATTGTAGACTATACTGTTCCATTTCTATTCAGGATGATTTATTAAAGTACACCCAAAGAGAGGGTATTGGTTGAAAAGGGCGCCTGAGCTGCCTGTATGAAAAGGGCGCCGCCATAGACATCAATGTCATTTCTGGAAATATGGGCTACAAGGTGTAGAAAAGGGCGCCCGAGTTTTGTTATAGGCTACAAGCGGGCTCCCCTTTGTAGCCCATATTTTTTTGGCTACAGTAGGGCGCCCCTTTGTAGCCCATATTTTTTTCGGCTACAAGGTTTTCGGCTACAGTAGGGTGCACCTTTGTAGCCCATATTATTGCCTTTTGTTTTTGTAGCCGAAGTTTTTATATGGGCTATAAGTGCTGGAAGCCGAATTATTTCATTCCTCCACTATCCATGGCGGCCTGGAGGAGGAATAGTAATTAACACATCCCGGAGTTTTTTGTAGCCGAAGTTTTTATATGGGCTACAAGCGCTGGAAGCCGAATTACTTCATTCCCCCACTATCCATGGCGGCCTGGAGGGGGAATAGTAGTTCGAAACATCAGATCTGCATACATGTTCAGGGCTATGCCTTAAAGTATTAGAGGTAGAAGATCAGCAGGACAGTCAGGCAATTTGCATTGTTTGTTGTTGCAGGTGTGATTTAGAGCTATGGTAAATGGCGATGCACTGCGATGTTGCAACAGATCCCTGTATGTATTAATCTTGACAGGGGTGTAACTAGAATGCAAAAAATAGGTACCTCCGCCCGCAAGTGCAGCCAGACACTAAGCAAAAATAATTTATATATCTGTAAATACTTCCCCCTCAGAAAAACCATCCTCCGCCACCTCCTCCTGCCATGCAAAGTAGTGCAGGGAGTGGGTGTAATCAGGGCCACCATGAGAAATTTTGGGGCCCCTCACACATCATCAGGCCTGGGCCCACCCACTGGTTGCTGTGCCCGCCCACTAGCCACCCCACCCGCGTGTCCGTGCGCGAAGTGCGCTGCGTCAAAAAATGTGCATGACTCCGACACTGAAGAAATGTGATGCTGCAAAATGTGGGCATGAACATGGCATGTTGTGGGTGGACCCACATACTAGCAAAATACAGGTAGTCCCCGGTTAACAAATGAGATAGGGACTTGTAGGTCCGTTCTTATCCTTTATCCGTTCTCTTTTGTCCCCCTCTATTCTCCCTGTGCCTCTGTTGTTCCCCTCTGTCTCACCTCAGTTTGTGCCTCTTTTGTGCCCCTCTGTGTGACCTCATGTTCCCATCTCATCTATTTTCTCCCTGTGCCTCTTTTGTCCACCTCTGTCAGGGCCGGATTTAGGGCAAGGCCACCTAGGCCATGGCCTAGGGCACCACAGGAGCTAAGGCACCAAAGCAGCAGGCTAAAACTGGTGCAAGCTTGCAAATGCTGCAATACAGGGAGATCAGGTGAGCACCTGAACTGCGGTGCTCTGCTGCCAGCGGCCTGTGCAGCACGGCCACCTTGCTCTCTGTGCACATTTGCATTCTGGCCAGCGGCTATGGACTTGGGCAAGATTGGAAATGTAAATTGGGCAGAATTGGAGACAGAAAGGAAGAGGAAGCTTCTGTGCTGGAGATGAACGGAGATGTGAATGACACTGACGACTGCTGCGGTGTGGAGTCGAGCTGGCTACCTATACTGATGAGGGTGGAAAAAGGAGGGATTAATACAATACAATACAATACAATAACATTTATATAGCGCTTTTCTCCCATAGGACTCAAAGCGCTTAGGCTCTCTCAGATTCAGTAATTAGTAGGATGAAGTATTCACACAACAAAAGTTATATTTCTGCAAATGCCAAACTAAACAGGTGGGTTTTCAGTCTGGATTTAAACATGTCCAGGGATGGAGCTGTCCTGATCTGTTGAGGTAAGGAGTTCCAAAACGTAGGGGCAGCATGACAGAAGGCTCTGGGACCAAAAGTTTCCAAGTGGACTCTGGGTATGACTAGATTATTAGAACCTGTTGATCTGAGAATGCGGGGATTGCTACGCAGCTGCAACATATCTTTCATGTATCCAGGGCCTAAATTATTCAGGGATTTAAATGTCAGTAGGCCGATCTTGAATAGGACCCTCCATTCTATAGGTAGCCAGTGAAGGGAGTGCAGGACTGGCGTTATGTGGCAGTGACGGGGTTGGTTGGTTAGCAGTCTGGCAGCAGTATTCTGTATCAGCTGTAGTCGGTACAAGTCCTTTTTTGGAAGGCCAGTGTAGAGAGCATTGCAGTAGTCCAGTCGGGATGTGATGAAGGCGTGGACTAAGGTTGGCAGATCTTCTGGGGGAATGAGGTGCTTGATTTTTGCAATGTTCTTCAGGTGAAAATAGGATGATTTCACCACAGCAGAGATGAGGCAGTCATCTGGCTACCTATACTGGAGGGAAGGGGAGGGGTCAGCTCGCTACCTATACAAAAGGGGGGCGGCTTGTGACAGTGGCCTTGGGCGGTAAAGAGTCCAAATCCGGCCCTGACCTCTGTTCCCCATGTGCCTCTTTTATCCCCCTGTGTTACCTCTTCCCCCCTTCTGTCTCAGCTCGTCCTCCTACCCTAGTCAGTTATAGGTGCCCCCAGTATAGGTATCCAGGCGTAGGTGCCCCCAGTATAGGTAGCCAGGCATAGGTTCCACCAGTATAAGTAGCCAGCTTTAGGTGGTGACTCAGTATAGGTAGCCTGCTATAGCTGGTATAGGCCAGCAAGATACAGGTGCCCCCAGTATAGGTATTTAACTATAGGTGGTGCAAGTGTAACCGACCAATCGATTACTATCACAAAGAGAGAATTCCCTTACAACTCTTAAAGCGGAAGGACAGTGACGGACCAGGAGGATAAATTGGTGAAAAATAACAATTCTTTTTATTTGGCAAACAAAGAAATAATGTCCGCTGACATGCAGACCTTCCGACATAAAGAGAACACAAACCCCCAATTGAAACCCTCGTGTAACGATTGGTGTCAGCGAGGACAGATTTCTCTGATTATTGGTGATCTGCAGTATCACCAATAATACAGATGCTATACCTGATTATGTGTGATCTGCAGAATCACCAATAATACTAGTATAACCAGAACCAGGACAACCAATGTAATGATAGGTGCTTGGTGCAACAGTAATGATAGAGATACTTGTTCTCCCAGAGGAGCTGGGAGAGGGGAGTATCTCAATATAACAGATGAGACCCAACTCCAGCAAGCTGGAGATGTAGACAGTAGTGTAATAGATCTCCTGAGGAGCGGGTAGAAATATACTGAACAAGTGTACTGATCACCCGAGGAGCGGGTGATTCAGACTATACTGAAGCCACTACTACCTGAGGAGCAGGCAGAGGAGATAATATTGTAGTGACTATTCACCTGAGGAGAAGGTGATTCAGACTGTACTGCAGCTACTGACCACCTGAGGAGCAGGTGATTCAGACTGTACTGAAGCTACCGATCACCTGAGGAGCAGGTGATTCAGACTGTACTGCAGCTACTGACCACCTGAGGAGCAGGTGATTCAGACTGTACTGAAGCTACTGATCACCTGAGGAGCAGGTGATACTAGCAGAGGATCCCTCACCAGTGACTAACTCACTGGCGAGAACAGGAAGGTCAGACAAGCAGGTTTGGCAACAGGCGGACAGAGACGGTACAGAGACAGGAAGCTAAATCAGAGTAGTAATTCAGGCAGAGTCCGCAACTATATCAGATAGGCAAAGGTACAGAATCAGTGAGCAGAAGAATAGTCAAGCTAGCAGAAGGTCATAACAAATAATACAATTCAATTAGTACTTTAAGCTATCAACAGAATCTGGCTAGTGATGGGCGAACACCTGGATGTTCGGGTTCGGGAAAGTTCGCCGAACATGGCCGAGATGTTCGGCATGTTCGGGCCGAACCCCGAACTTCCCGAACATCCCTATTTTGGGGGCCCTATGGGGTCGCAGGCATAAGGGGGGAGCATGCCCCGATCGCGGGGGGGGTCGGAAATTCCCCCCACCCCCTCCGCTAGCGCTCCCCCCTCTGCCCGCTTCCCCATTCAAAAGTTTCAAGAAGTACCTGTATAGCGGATGGCCTGGCAGTGGGCGGCACTGTGGAGTGAGGAGGAGGAGGAGTCCGGAGAGTGACGAGTTGAGGGAGGCCGGGCAGCGGGCGTGAGGTCAGAGAAAGGGCGGAACTTCCGCCCTTTCTCTGACCTCACGCCCGCTGCCCGGCCTCCCTCAACTCGTCACTCTCCGGACTCCTCCTCCTCCTCACTCCACAGTGCCGCCCACTGCCAGGCCATCCGCTATACAGGTACTTCTTGAAACTTTTGAATGGGGAAGCGGGCAGAGGGGGGAGCGCTAGCGGAGGGGGTGGGGGGAATTTCCGACCCCCCCCGCGATCGGGGCATGCTCCCCCCTTATGCCTGCGACCCCATAGGGGGGCCGTATTGCGGCCTGTTCGGCCGAACAGGGCCCTGTTCGCCCGAACAGGGGCCCTGTTCGGCCCTGTTCGGGGGCATACAGAAGTTCGGGGCGAACCCGAACTTAAAAGGCCGAACACCATGAGGTGTTCGGCCGAACTCGAACATCACCCGAACAGGGTGATGTTCTGCAGAACCCGAACAGTGGCGAACACTGTTCGCCCAACACTAAATCTGGCTAAGTGTGGATCCCCAGATCCTGCTGATTCTAGCACACTTTGGGATCTGACTAGGTCTGAGTGCTAACACGTAGCATTTGCAACAGCAGACGTGGAGCAACTGACAGGCAGGTCCTATATATACTAAACGCGCTCCATAGCGCTGCCCCAGTCACTCAGCCAATCCTGAGCATAGCTGGAGTCAGCTGACCGAGTGGTCAGCTGACTCCTCTTCTAGATGCATAAAGGTCCTTTCGCTCGGCGCGCGCGCGCGTAGCCCTTAGTCTATGAGTGATAGAAGGACCAGCCAAAGCCCCAGCATGTAACTGTGCGGCGGAAACCGCTGGCTGCGACGCGGAGATAGCCGCCATGCCGCTTGCTGTTGCGGCAGTATCTCCGCTATCCATTACACCTCACTGTCAAGACCACCCTTACAATAGAGATCACTGAATTAATGAAGTAAATTAATCAACAGATACAGAGTTAAATAATTCTTGTTTCTTGCTTGAAGATCTCGCACCTGAAAAGAAAAAGGTTACTTCCTGAAATAACAATAGAGACTACTACACTTGGACCTTGCTTAAAATTCTTGCACCTGTAAGAAAAACATAGCACATTACACAGCAAATACACAATTCACAATCCTTCCCCAGACCTTTTTCTTTATCTCCCTCTCTATAAGTCTATAGCGATACAGTTTTCTCTTTCCTATATAAATATGAATGCATACATATATGTGACCAAATACACCCGAGAGAAACCAAATAGGAAATGGACCAATGCTCCTGGTGGGGTAGATAAGTGGTGACTGACTTTAAGTAGTCCTTATTGTATGGTAATGACCCTAATAGTCTTCAGTTCCTTGCAAAAGTCTTATCTAACCATACAGTGGCTATGAGTTTATATTCACACTTAAGCCTGTATATGACCATGGAGCAGGGGTACCCCTTTAAAAGAACTGATGTTGAGTTGCTGATTAAAGATCTTTTCCAAAATGGGTGCTAGCTTGTACTAACTTTCCTTTACTTTAGATGTAGCACACTCCAAGTCGCCGGTTCAGTAACTCTGAGGTGAGTTTCTTCCCTTATAGTTTCTTTTAACGGTTAAACTCAACAAATATCTGACATTCTTTTTTTTTCTCTCTTTTTCTTTTAGTTATCAAAGTTTTTCTTTTCCTGTATGTCACGAATGTAAGTACCAATTCTCTCATTTTATTACTTCTCACTGCAGGTCGGTTTAGGCTCTAAATACAATTACTTCACTTGCAGAACACACAGAACACAGCAAAATATTTCCTCACAGGTAAGTTCCTATTTTTCTCTCGATGAATTGATAAATTTCTTCCCTAATGTGTTATTCTCTTTTCTCCTCACAGAAAATGAACACTCCAAAAATATTGGCAGGTAAGTGTCTTTCTCACTCATACCAGGCAGGCTTTTTAGCAGAGTCACACTGGGGATTATTCTTGAGGCCTAGACACAGCCAATGTGCAGATAAATTGCATTCAAACACAGGCTTATTGGCTTTACTGTGTAGAACAGTTTCAGCAGAACACGGGAGTGCACACACAACTTCTCTCACTGATCAGCTCTGTTGTGCCAGGTAGAGAAAAAAAAGAAAAATTACACAGCCTTTGGTTCACAAACAAAAAAAATATACAGTACACTGGTGCAGCTATGACAACATTTCTTGTTTTTCTTTTTTCCTCACACACACACTATATATCAGCTGATATTAGCACAATCACCTAAACTGTAGTTTCAGCTGACTTGGTTTAATAGTCTGATTTTTTTGTGTTCTTACTATTAGGAAATATTTCTAAGTAATGCTGAAATGTCTTTTTAAATAAACTCCTGTCACTTTCTTTCTGCGTTTCTGTGTGGTGTGATTTCACTTATCTGGTTACTTTTTCCTGGAGCGGTCTCTCTGGCCTTGCTGAGCTGTCTCTCACTCATTTGTGGATGAGGTGTCTCCCTTTTTGGCTCCGGGTGCTGTCTCTCACAGTCCCCTCTCTGTGTGTCATCTGTGAACTACACTGCTCTGCTGCTGGGTGCCATATCCCTCTCTGTGAGCTCAGTTTCTCCCCCTCTGGTGTCTGCCTCCTCTCCACATGCAGCCCGTGTCATTCTGAGGTAAAATCAGATAGAAAAAAACCGAGAGCCCAATATGGTGTAGTATGTTAAAGACAATTGGTAAGTGGTTTAGTGAGAGAATTTATACTCACAAACATGGGTTACCATTTAGGCAACTACTCAATAGGGAGGTGAGGAGATTAGACCTGTCCTCACTCAGGATTAAGAAGTCGCTCTCTGTAGTAAAGAAACAAGAAAGGGGGTAGCACTCCCCTCCATCAGGAGTGGACACAGAGTATTTGTATGTAGAACAGAGGCGCCAGCAGGATGAAAGTCAATAACATTTTTAAAAATTGCTTGGAGGAAGTGGTGGGCTTGCCTCCCAAAAGCAGATACGAGATCCTGTCTTCATATAAATCAATACATGTATTATACGGTATCCCAAAAACAGTGCAACGCGTTTCGCAGGCCCAGTCCGCTTCATCAGGCAATAAACGTGGGGACAAAACAGAATTTCGGCAATAGCAGGTGTAGAGCCTCACCTGCTATTGCCGAAATTCTGTTTTGTCCCCACGTTTATTGCCTGATGAAGCGGGCTGGGCCTGCGAAACGCGTTGCACTGTTTTTGGGGTACCGTATAATAAATGTATTGATTAATATGAAGACAGGATCTCGTGTCTGCTTTTGGGAGGCAAGCCCACCACTTCCTCCAAGCAATTTTTAAAAATGTTATTGACTTTCATCCTGCTGGCGCCTCTGTTCTACATACAAATGAGGTAAAATCAGAGAGGGCTGTCCTCTTCAGCTGGAAGGGCGTTCCCAACCTCTGTAACTGGCAGCCACCCCCTTTCTGAGAGCAGAACAGCCATCTTGAGTGCTGTTTGCGTGCTCTGTGTAAAAAAAACAGCCTGTGCCAGCTCTACTTCTCATAGCTGATGCAGGCCAGGGATAGAAATAAATCTTTTTAAAATTAAAGAAGCTGTGCTATTTGTAGCAGGGCTACACCCTTGTATAGGTAGCCTGGTATAGTTGCCCCTAGTATAGGTAGCCTGGTATGGGTGGTGCACCAGTATAGGTTAGCCAGGTACAGGTGCCCCCAGTATAGGTAGCAAGCTATAGGTGCCCCAGTATAGGTAGCCTGGTATGGGTGGTGCACCAGTATAGGTTATCACAGTGGTTGCAGGGGCTATTGTTACACTCCTGCATCTGGATGGGGTGGTTATGTAGCTCCCCTCAAATTAGCTGTTCTTCTAGGTATTAGTAACACTTCCCATTCTATTACATTCACGTTCTTTTGTGGAAATTGGTACAAGGGTGCATTTTGAAAGCCATGTGTGCCGGTTGGCTTAGTGAGGGGGATGGCATACACTAACATGTCTGGACAATGGGTTACTAAACATGTCTCTGCAAAGGGGGAGGGGGGATGCTGGCATCAGTGGTTCTCTTCACATTACTGCAGCATTGTGTTTTAGCACAAAGTGATTTTATCTCTCCCAATGATGTGATTGAGGGCGAGGCAAACAAAATCCAGAGATTGCTAGTTGCAATCCTAATCCTAATACACGGTTCGTTTTTGAGTCATTTAGATGGCTTGATAGATAATTTCTGACATGTACGATCTCCCTTTCGATCCTTTCGCCGCTTGATTTCTGATAGAAGTGAGTGGAAAAAGATTAGAAAAATGAGCGGAAGATAAGCGAATTGACTGCAGAATCGGGCGGCAAAAACGTATTCCCAGCATAAGGCTTTAATAAATCAGGCCATATTTATTTTATTTAGAGCCAGTGGTGCTCAGCAGAGCTCGAATATTCGAGTAGCTCGAATATTCGAGCTCTTTTCCAGCTATTCGAGCTCGGTATTCGAGCTCCGAATAGCTGTAGCTATTCGAATGGGCTATTCGAGTACACTCGAATAGCCCATTCACTATTCGAGCTATTCGAGCAAACGGCGCTATTCGAGCTCGGTACCGAGCTCGAATAGCGTCATAGCCCAGATTGATGTCCTTAGAGCCAATCAGAGGGCTCCCAGGCCCTCTGACGGCAGCCAATCACAGAGGGGGACCCTGGCCAGCCCCTACCCTATAAATAGCGGCCGCCATGTTACGTTTCTCCGTCCTTGCCTGAGACTTGCATAGAGAGAGAGTTGCTCCTTTGTGCTTTGGCTTAGCAAGAGCTTTATTGTGGTCATTTACCTAGCGTTTTTGCTCACATACACCTCCTATACACACCTATATTGTTGTTAGTTAGTTAGACATTGTATTTTAGTTAGTAGCTTTTGTGTTACATAGAGACAGGCCAGCTGCTGCAGGCTTACAGCTTTAGGCCTCAGGGCCTTGCCTGTGTGGGCAGCTGTCCTCCTGTCCTCTGTTTATTTCTCTCTATTCTATACCAGTATTTCTGCTGTCCTTTACTACTGATTGTATTAGTATTGTAGTTATATACTGTAACTGTACTAGGACACTCACTGTCACTGTTCATAGGCTACTAGCTGCTCCTGCGTGTGTGCACTCACTTTCTGTGTACACACTACACACACTCTATTTCCTTCTGATAACTGATTGATTATTGTAATTGAATATTGTAATTAGTTAGTTGTACTTACTGTTACTACTTACTGTACTAGGAGTCTAGGACACTCAGTCACTGTTCATAGGCTACTAGCTCCTGCGTGTGTGCACTCACTGTCTGTGTACACACTACACACACTCTATTTCCTTCTGATAACTGATTGATTATTGTAATTAGTTAGTTGTACTTACTGTTACTACTTACTGTACTAGGAGTCTAGGACACTCAGTCACTGTTCATAGGCTACTAGCTCCTGCGTGTGTGCACTCACTGTCTGTGTACACACTACACACACTCTATTTCCTTCTGATAAATGATTGATTATTGTAATTAGTTAGTTGTACTTACTGTTACTACTTACTGTACTAGGAGTCTAGGACACTCAGTCACTGTTCATAGGCTACTAGCTCCTGCGTGTGTGCACTCACTGTCTGTGTACACACTACACACACTCTATTTCCTTCTGATAACTGATTGATTATTGTAATTAGTTAGTTGTACTTACTGTTACTACTTACTGTACTAGGAGTCTAGGACACTCAGTCACTGTTTATAGGCTACTAGCTCCTGTGTGTGTGCACTCACTGTCTGTGTACACACTACACACACTCTATTTCCTTCTGATAACTGATTGATTATTGTAATTAGTTAGTTGTTTGTACTTACTGTTACTACTTACTCTTACTGTACTAGGAGTCTAGGACACTCAGTCACTGTTCATAGGCTACTAGCTCCTGCGTGTGTGCACTCACTGTCTGTGTACACACACTACACACACTCTATTTCCTTCTGATAACTGATTGATTATTGTAATTAGTTAGTTGTACTTACTGTTACTACTTACTGTACTAGGAGTCTAGGACACTCAGTCACTGTTCATAGGCTACTAGCTCCTGCGTGTGTGCACTCACTGTCTGTGTACACACAGTACACACACTCTATTTCCTTCTGATAACTGATTGCTTATTGTAATTAGTTAGTTGTACTTACTGTTACTACTTACTCTTACTGTACTAGGAGTCTAGGACACTCAGTCACTGTTCATAGTCTACTAGCTCCTGCGTGTGTGCACTCACTGTCTGTGTACACACACTACACACACTCTATTTCCTTCTGATAACTGATTGATTATTGTAATTAGTTAGTTGTACTTACTGACTGTTACTACTTACTTACTTACTGTACTAGGGACACTCACTCAGTCACTGTTCATAGGCTAGCTCCTGCGCGTGTTTGCGCGTGCGTGCACTCACTGTCTGTAGTGTACACACACTAAATTTACTTGTGATTACTACTGATTATTGTAACTGCTAGTTGTACTTCCTGACTGTTACTACTTACTTACTGTACTAGGGACACTCACTCAGTCACCTCACCCACCAACCCACTCCATTAAAGTACCCCACTTTTCACCCGCCCTTTTAAAAAACTTTTGTCTATACGCCCAAAACATCGAAGATGTCTGGAAGTGGCAGCCAGCGCGGTTTGGGCAAGGGGAAGGGCAGCAAGGGAATCAGGAGGAGAGGGAGCAGCATTGTGGCAGGCCGCGGCCGCGCCACCATGCACAGTTCCGCAGCAGCAGCAGCAGCGTCAGTGGCTAACATTCCTCCCATAGCCACTGGCCGTGGACGCCTTGGGCGCCGCCTAGCAGGAGCATCTGCAACTCACGCTGCAGAGACACAGCAGCAGCAGCGTGTAGCACCTGCTCCGATTTTCCTCCAGCCGGGTCGGAAACGTCCCATTGAGGAAAAGCATGCAGACACTGTGGTGCAACTCATGACGGAGGATGAGCAGCCCGCCATCAGCTCTGCATCCGAGGCCTCCACCCTCACCACCACCCCTGTTCGCAGCAGCCGCCCAGCAGGGCCTGGGGAGGAGGCCAGTTCACCGTCAGTTGGCGACCTGTCATTCAGCAGTCTTTTGACCCCAGGCATCATGAGTCAATTGTCTGCTGTTGTTGGCGATTTTGAGGAGGAGATGCTGATGGGCACTTTGGGGGATGAGGGATTGGACAGCAAGACTGTGGCGACAGTCAAGCAGCCCATCCATGCATCAGGAGAGGAGTTTGGGGGGTCCTCATCCCAGCAGGACATGTTTCAGGAGGGGGAGGATGATGATGACCCGGTGACAGACAGAGACTAGGTGCCACCACCTCCAGGGGATGTCGTCCTCAGCAGCTCTGAGAAGGAGGAGGAGGATGCTCTTGTGGGCCTTGCAAGGAGGCGCATCATTGCAAGCATTGGCAGCAGCAGTAGGCAGGTCCCACAGCCTGCTGGTGTCTCAGGCTCAGCAGCAGCAGCAGCAGCATCTGCCAGTACCACCACCAGCCGCACCCAAGCCCCCCCCCCAACCACCACAGGGAGACAGGCAGCAGCGCTTCCATGCCGTAGGGGGATGTTTCTGTCACCAATCTGGCGATATTTCACCATGCCCACTGTGTACAGCAAGTACGCCACTTGCAACCACTGTCAGCGGAAGTTGAGCAGAGGTGCAGACCCCTTAAAGTTCAGCACCAGCTCGCTCATCAACCACCTTGCTGCAAAACATTTCCACCAGCATGAGGAGTTCCAGAGGCTGAAGGCATCTGGTGCTGGCAGTGGCACCACACCCATCACTGCACAGCCTTCAGCAGCAGCAGCAACAGCAGCCACCCGCCCTCCTGCTCCTCCAGCAGCACCAGCAGGAGTGCGGAAACGCACTGCTCCTCCCCCCTCTGCAACTCCTGCCGCCGACACTGAGGCCTGTTCTGGCAGCCAGTCCTCAGTGGCCTCCTCCGCTGTGTCTGCTGATTCCCGTGCCAGCAAAAGGCCACGCCAGAGCCTTTTGAGCGAGTCCTTCCAGGGGGTGGTTAGGGCTCTGCCTCCCAGCAGCCGTCGCGTGCGGCAGCTGAACGGCTTGCTGGCACGGGCCATGTGCTCCCAACTCCTGCCGTACACGCTCGTGCAGGAGGGGAGCGACATTCGTGCGCTGCTTGCTTGCGCAGCCCCAGACTGGCAGCTCCCCAGCAGACACTTTTTCTCCCGCAAGGCCATTCCTGCACTGCACCGCTTTGTGATGGCCAATGTGGAGCGAGGGCTGGAGCACGCGGTTGGTGAAAGGGTCCACGTCACCATGGACTCCTGGAGCAGCCGCTTCGGGACAGGCCGCTACCTGTCCTTCACTGTCCACTGGGTCAGCTTGGTGGAAGGGGGTGAGGATGGGAGAGCAGCAGCGGGCACAGCAGCAGCAGCAACACAGTGGGTGGTGCCACCCCGCAGGGTCAGGGGAACTGCAGCAGGTTCCTCAGATCCTCTGCCATCCTCCGGCACACCTGGCCAAACCCCCCGCCTCAGCAGCAGCGTGAAGGCCCGCCACTGCCAAGCGCTGCTGCACTTGGTCAGCCTTGGGAAGACCAAGCTGACGGCAACCCATGTGTTGGCCAAACTCCAGGAGCAGGAGAGGATTTGGCTGACCCCCAGAGGCCTCAGAGTCGGAGAGGTGGTGGCCGACAATGGGGCCAATCTGGTTGCCGCAATAGACAGGGGAAACCTGACCCGCATCCCCTGTCTTGCCCACGTGCTGAACCTGGTAGTGCAGAAGTTCTTGCGCACCTACCAGGGGATGGGCGAACTGCTGGAAACGGCAAGGAACGTTGTGCGTCACTTCCGGCGCTCGGCTGCAGCCTGTGCGAGCCTGGAAGACGTGCAAAAGGAGCTGGATCTGCCACGCCATCGGCTGATCCTTGACGTTCCGACTCGCTGGAACTCCACCCTGGCGATGTTGGAGCGTCTGGTTGAACAGAAGCACGCTGTCAACCAGTACCTTGCCCTGGCCACTGTTTCCGCCGCTCAGAGAAGGGACAAGACCAGCAACATCCCGTCCATCGTCCCCGATGATGACTGGAGGCACATGCAGCAGGTGTGCTTAGTGCTGGCTCCCTTTCTGCAGGCCACTAACATGGTGAGCAGGGACCATGCTATGGTCTGCGAGTGGGTGCCCCTGGTTTGTCTGCTGAACAGGGCCCTCGATGCTTTGCTGGAACAGGGAGCGGCAGCCTTGGACCAGCAGGAGCGGCAAGCAGCTGCATAGTCCACCTCTGAGGGGGAGGAGGAGGAGGACTTGGTGGAGGTCCCTGACCTTGCTGCTGATGAGGGGGAGCAGCACAGTGCAGCTGAGTTGGTGCGGGGGTGGAGAGAGGATGAGGCTGACGAGGCAGAGGAGGAGGATGAGGACAGCAGCACTGCCGTCGATGTGCCAGCAGACGTGGCCCGCCTCTTCCCAATGGCAGCGCACATGCTGACGTGCCTGCGCAGAGACCCCAGGGTGATCCAGATGAAGCAGAGGGAGGACATCTGGATCAGCATGATGTTGGACCCACGCCTCAAGGGGAAGTTGAGCCAGTTCCTGCCGCCTGCAGGAGGAGACCCAGCGCAACAAATAAGGAGCTTGCAGCAGGCCCTTGTTGAGCGCTTGGAGGAAGCCTTCCCCCAGCCTTCCACCCCCACTGTCCAGCAGCCAGCACAGAGGCAGCAGCAGGTGCCTGCATCCAGCAGCAAGCGCCCCACAGACCTGCTGTCTCTCAGCCACGAGCTCTACAGGACTGTAGAGGCTCCGGCAGCAGTGACTAGAGAGGAGGTGCATGCAGCAGCATCCTCCACCGGTCACAGCCAGCGCCTGACCCGCATGGTGGCTGACTACATGGGGTCCTACAGCGGGCTTGACAGCGATGCCCCTGTTGATCCCATGGAGTATTGGGTCAAGCGCCTGGAGATCTGGAGCGAGCTGGCGCAGTACGCCCTGGAAGTGCTGTCCTGCCCCCCTTCCAGCGTGCTGTCCGAGCGCTGCTTCAGTGCAGCTGGTGGTGTGGTCACCGAGAAACGCTCACGTCTGTCTCACAAGTCTGTGGACAGACTGACGTTTCTCAAGATGAACCAGGCGTGGGTGGAAGGCGAGTTCCTGGCCCCTGTTGTCGGCGAGAGGGGGACATGAACTGGCTAAGAACCATCGTTAATGTGCCTTACCACCCTTTACCACCTCCTGGCTCCTGCTCACTAAGCCAGCCTGGTTCACTTTGACTATTACGTCGCCTGCAGCCACACATTTTACACCTACAGTGGGCTGCTGTGTACTGCCCTTCTGCTGTCTGTCTGTGTTTCCCACTGCCAGGGTACACAGATTTACCTTCTGCTGCCACTCTGCCACCAGCTATTACGTCAAACAATAGCTATATATCTGTGTAATTTGTTTTACAAACAAAACCAAAAAACCATAAAAAAAAAAAAAAAGGTTTAATTTTTCTGAGGTGCCCGGGTTGAAAACTGTGTTGTCCCAGTTGTGTATTGGACACAATGTGGGCTGCACGACCGCTGTCTGGGACCTCCTGCCTGCTGTGTTTATTTACAGCCCTGGTATCACCGCTAGGTACCAGGGCTATTAGGTCACGCTGCCTGCCTGCTGCCACACTCACACTACTCCTCCATTCCTCCTGCTGATGCTGCTGTCTGTCTGTGTTTCCCACTGCCAGGGTACACAGAATTAGCTTCTGCTGCCACTCTGCCACCAGCTATTACGTCAAACAATAGCTGCTCACATTACTCCTCCATTCCTCCTGCTGCTGCTGCTGCTGTCTGTCTGTCTGTGTTTCCCAACGCCAGGGTACACAGATTTACCTTCTGCTGCCACTCTGCCACCAGGTATTACGTCAAAAAATAGCTATATCTGTGTAATTGGTTGTAAAACCAAAACTACAAAACCATAAAAAAAAAAAAAAAAAAAAGGTTTAATTTTTCTGAGGTGCCCGGGTTGAAAACTGTGTTGTCCCAGTTGTGTATTGGACACAATGTGGGCTGCACGACCGCTGTCTGGGACCTCCTGCCTGCTGTGTTTATTTACAGCCCTGGTATCACCGCTAGGTACCAGGGCTATTAGGTCACGCTGCCTGCCTGCTGCCACACTCACACTACTCCTCCATTCCTCCTGCTGATGCTGCTGTCTGTCTGTGTTTCCCACTGCCAGGGTACACAGAATTAGCTTCTGCTGCCACTCTGCCACCAGCTATTACGTCAAACAATAGCTGCTCACATTACTCCTCCATTCCTCCTGCTGCTGCTGCTGCTGTCTGTCTGTCTGTGTTTCCCAACGCCAGGGTACACAGATTTACCTTCTGCTGCCACTCTGCCACCAGCTATTACGTCAAAAAATAGCTATATCTGTGTAATTGGCTGTAAAACCAAAACTACAAAACCATAAAAAAAAAAAAATAGGTTTAATTTTTCTGAGGTGCCCGGGTTGAAAACTGTGTTGTCCCAGTTGTGTATTGGACACAATGTGGGCTGCACGACCGCTGTCTGGGACCTCCTGCCTGCTGTGTTTATTTACAGCCCTGGTATCACCGCTAGGTACCAGGGCTATTAGGTCACGCTGCCTGCCTGCTGCCACACTCACACTACTCCTCCATTCCTCCTGCTGATGCTGCTGTCTGTCTGTGTTTCCCACTGCCAGGGTACACAGAATTAGCTTCTGCTGCCACTCTGCCACCAGCTATTATGTCAAACAATAGCTGCTCACATTACTCCTCCATTCCTCCTGCTGCTGCTGCTGCTGTCTGTCTGTCTGTGTTTCCCAACGCCAGGGTACACAGATTTACCTTCTGCTGCCACTCTGCCACCAGCTATTACGTCAAAAAATAGTTATATCTGTGTAATTGGTTGTAAAACCAAAACTACAAAACCATAAAAAAAAAAAAAGGTTTAATTTTTCTGAGGTGCCCGGGTTGAAAACTGTGTTGTCCCAGTTGTGTATTGGACACAATGTGGGCTGCACGACCGCTGTCTGGGACCTCCTGCCTGCTGTGTTTATTTACAGCCCTGGTATCACCGCTAGGTACCAGGGCTATTATGTCACGCTGCCTGCCTCATTGACTGCCTGCTGCCACACACTCATCCTCCTCCTCCTGCTGCTGAATTTACCTCCTGCTGTCTGTGTGTTTCCACTGCCAGGGACTCAGGGAGCACATACAATGGCGCTTCCAACATGCGTGCGCCACCAGCTATTTGTTACGCTCAAAAATAGCTGCATTTCTTTAAAAAAAAAAATTTGAAAAGAGAAATAAGTGAAGAAGAAGACGATATAGAAGAAGATGAAGAAGATGAAGAAGAAGAAGATGAAGAAGAAGAAGAAGAAGATGAAGAAGAAGAAGAAGCAGGAGAAGAAGATGAAGATGAAGAAGAAGAAGATGAAGAAGAAGAAGATGAAGAAGATGAAGAAGATGAAGATGAAGAAGATGAAGAAGATGAAGAAGAAGAAGATGAAGAAGAAGAAGATGAAGATGAAGAAGAAGAAGATGAAGATGAAGAAGATGAAGAAGATGAAGAAGAAGATGAAGAAGATGAAGAAGATGAAGAAGAAGATGAAGAAGATGAAGAAGATGAAGAAGAAGATGAAGATGAAGAAGATGAAGAAGATGAAGAAGATGAAGAAGAAGAAGATGAAGAAGATGAAGAAGAAGATGAAGAAGATGAAGAAGATGAAGAAGAAGATGAAGAAGAAGATGAAGAAGATGAAGAAGATGAAGAAGAAGAAGAAGATGAAGAAGATGAAGATGAAGAAGATGAAGAAGATGAAGAAGAAGAAGATGAAGAAGATGAAGAAGATGAAGAAGAAGATGAAGAAGATGAAGAAGAAGATGAAGAAGATGAAGAAAAAGAAGATGAAGAAGAAGAAGATGATGATGAAGAAGATGAAGAAGAAGAAGAAGAAGAAGACAATATAAAAGAAGAAGAAGATATAGAAGAAGATATAGAAGAAGAAGATATAGAAGAAGAAGATATAGAAGAAGAAGAAGATATAGAAGATAAAGAAGAAGAAGAAGAAGTATATACAGTACTGAACAAATTTCTGGACACAACTTCTCTTTTCAACTTTTTTTTTTAAAGGAACATCCCCACATAATCACTTGCTGTTGTTACTTGGAAAAAAAGAGGTTTCTTGCATCATTCACCCTCAAAACAAGTGTTGGAAGCTATTTAAGGCCATTTCGAATAGTCAGCTCGAATAATGAGCTCGAATACCGACTCGAATAGTGAGCTCGAATTCCGAGGTCGAATCGAATAGTAAAAATTATTCGACTCGAATATTCGACTGATCTCGAATAATTTACTATTCGAATTCGACCTAACTCGAATTTTGAAAAGGGGTATTTGAGCATCACTATTTAGAGCTGCTCCTTCAGGTAGAAAAATGATTTGCTAAAAATACTACACCACCTTTTCTTGTGTGCAGGGCTTTATATACAGTATTAATAGGAACAAGTGCCAGAATCTAAAAATCGGAATATTCTGGTTGAAAACGTAGCAAGGCTGCAGAACACAGCTAAGAACAGATCAATTCTTTGGTCGTAGCCTGAGAATTCAAATTAAAAATTATATTGTGGAAAAGGGTAGGCATCCTGACACCAGGAGGGCACATAATTACCAGAACTACTATTTCTGCCTCAGGCTGATAAAGGATTGTGAGAAGTCATTAACAGCAAAATGATATTGACAAATGGTATGTTTAGCGATTTTACATAGGCGCCGTGCTGTGCTCCGAATTCCACTTTCACCATTTCTTAACAAATGGACTAATTGTTTTTGCCACAAGCCACACTGAAATTGAAACATCCTCATTTTCCTGTGTGAACCCGTATGAAGAATGGCATGCCATTGGGAATACTTTAGTCAACTGCAGGCTATGTCCCAAGGTTATGTTAGAGCTGTTTCTAGAAACCTGCGCAAGAAGAATACCTGTCTGAAGCAAGGTAGAGAGAGAAGATAAATGAAGCAAGTTTTCAATTATAACTGCCCCGCATCCAACAGTATATTAAAATGATAAAATACTGTCATCTTTCTAAATTATTGATATAAACTGAGAATCATTTCAACTAAAAAAAGCTTTGTTATTTGTATGCTTGGATGTTTCTGAAACAAAGGAACACATTAAATATAAAAGCTCAAGATTAGCTCATCATTTGCAGCAGTTGCTTAGCATATGTATGGAGCATATAGTACACAGCACAACGTGAAACAATTTACATTTACAACATACACCTGTCCCAGTTGTTCCTTGTAAAATTTAGATCAAAGTCAGACCATGCTTGGTTAGCAATAGCATTATAGAATTCCCACAGATGAGAAGCCATATTATTGCAGCACTAGAGTTACAACTGGAAATGTGACTGAGAATGGTAGCATCTTTAAGGGCGCACCTGCACAGAAACTTGAAGCCGTACTCATGTAGGCACAGTACTGCCATGCTTGTACATTATGGGCAGCATAATGATGAACTATAAGTTGGTCCCAGTCAGCAGCAGTGGGGGGCTGGGGGCCAATGTAACTTTTTTGTTTTAAAATCAAAGGTTTGCATTAAATCTGCTCTATGCCACAGTCTGTGACTGTGAGGAGAGTGCTGCCTCTCCCCATACTCCCCTTGTCATTGGCTTAAGGTATATTTATCCTACAAAGCTAGGAGGAGGGCAGGATGTTATTGGCTGGTAGTTATCTAATCTGTGGTGATTGGAGTTGATGCTGACTGAGGGGTTTATTTTAAATTGACTAATGAAAATCATTGATAATGGTTTGTGATTATCTGTCAGGTGTGGTAAGCTCCCTAATTAATATATTCCATGACCTTTAAATGCAATTTCCAGTGTTGTATCTTATGCATTTAGTATATGGAAAGCTTACAGGTATGCAGTATATAAATATGTACCATATGTATATATTCGGAAAAAAAATAATTGTGGTGTTTTCTATAATTGCTTTCATCCAATCATCCTTGCCAAAGCAGGTAAAATGGGTGCATATGGCAAGCGGTTAAAAAGGGTGCCATATAGAGTACAATGTTATTAGCTGCTTTTGTGGCACCCACTGTATAATAAGGGTGCACAATATTTTTTAATGGTAACAGGATGTCTCAATATGAAAATCATATAGTATAAGTATCAATACGAAAATCATAGGAAAAGTCATATAACGGTAATAGGAATTCTCAATATGAAAATCATATAGTAGAAGTCTCAATAAGAAAATGATAGGGATATATATATATATACAATGGCAACAGAAAGTTTCAATACGAAAATAAAATAGTGGAAACCTTTTGTGCAACCAAATTTCTGTGTGTGTGTGTGTGTGTATACTGCGTGTGTGTACTGTGTGTGTGTACTGTTTGTGAGTGTGTGTGTGTGTGTGTGTACTGCGTGTGTGTGTGTGTGTGTGTACTGTGTGTGTGTGTGTGTGTGTGTGTGTACTGTGTGTGTGTGTGTGTGTGTGTGTGTGTACTGTGTGTGTGTGTGTGTGTGTGTGTGTGTACTGCGTGTGTGTGTGTGTGTGTGTGTGTGTGTACTGTGTGTGTGTGTGTGTGTACTGCGTGTGTGTGTGTGTGTGTGTGTGTGTGTGTGTGTGTACTGTGTGTGTGTGTGTGTGTGTGTGTGTGTGTGTTGAGAGGGCTTAAGGGTTAGGCACCATGGGGGCAGGGGGGGTTTAAGGGTTAGGCATTGTTAGAGGGAGGGTTGGGTATTATTAGAGGGAGGGTTAAGGGTTAGACATCAGTGGAGGGAAGGTTCTGTTTGGTTAATATTATTATTTAGTATTTATATAGCGCCAGCATCTTCCACAGCACTTTTACAGTGTATATATAGGCCTCGATTCATCAAGACTTATCGAATTGGTTAACGACAGTTTGGTAAAATACCGAACTCGATAAGTTGATTTCAGGATTCATCAAATTTATCTACAGCTGTTAGCGAGCATTCGGTATTAATTCGGTAATCATTTGTTAGTGATGCGTTAAAACGGAAGAAAGAACAATTCATGAAAATGAAAGTGGGCGTGGTTTAGCGTTACATTTAGGATTACTTATCTCCTTCACTACTCTGTCGTTATTCCTGTCAGATCATTGCTGACAGAGAAGATGGAGCCATTTGAAGTGGTTCTGTATCAGCTGAGAGTGAATCAAAGGCGCAGAAGGGCAAGAATAAGGTCTAGAAACATATCAATGTACAAGAGAATAGATTTATTTGCTATACTAGGACATCAGCATTTCTCTTGAATCATCTTGTAAGAGAACACAGGCAGTGCCAGGGTTAACTAATTTTCTAGCTGCTCTATATTTTTCTTCAGAAAAGGCTTCTATCAAGCCACAGCTGGCGAAATTGTAGGATTGTCCCAAGCCACTCCCAGAATCCTGGTCCAGGTGTTAAGCCCTATTCAGAATGTTGCTACGTAGTGTTCAAAGAACTGCCTTTCACCCACAATTCCATGGGAATCTTATGGCCTTGTGTTAAATTACCGCTGTAAAATGGAAATATCGACACGTTACTGAATGGTTACCGAATTGTTATCGATATTTTATCGAATTCACACCGAATGTGGAAAAACCTTGATGAATACAACTAGAAATCTATAAACTTCGAATTCGGTAATTTAACAAACTGGAAAAAGTTATCTCAAAGACAATGATGAATCGAGTCCATAGTCTTGTCACTAACTGTCGCTCAGTGGAGCTCACAATCTAATCCCTACCATAGTCATATGGCTATTGTAGATGAGGGCCAATTTTAGGGGTAAGCCAATTAATTTATCTGTATGTTTTGGCATGTGGGAGGAAACCAGAGTGCCTGGAGGAAACCCCCAGACATGGGGAGAATATACAAATTCCTTGCAGATGCTGACCTAGCTGGGATTCGAACCAAGGACCCAGTGTTCCACCATGCTGCCCAGTTAGGTCATAGTAAAATATCTGTAAAGATTTCTGATATTTTATTATCGGAATAAAGTAGTAGAATATCAGTAATTTTACTGATATTTTGCTAGTGGCAATATCCAATGCCTTCTTTTGTAGGCACATTTAATACATATATGCCATCCTTGCTGTCTCTTCTGTGCACTACATACTCACACTATTCACACTCTTCCCCTTCTAGATTATTTTCCTCATAACTGGTGGGAACTGTGCACAGTATTTAGTAGTGAAGAAGTCCTTAATTACCCTCAAGGTAGCAAACTCACTAAAGCATTATGATTGCATTATTGATCAGGAAGCAATTACAGATAAATATAATATATTTGTAAGTACACATATCTTTTAATAGATTGAATGTGTGTCAAAAATGCCCAGAAATAGCTTTTCAGTATGTGGACACTCTTTATCTGCCACCAGAAAAGATGATTGAGATGCAAAATGTTCCTACTGTATGCAGATTTTGTTGAATTTTATATGCAGATTGAAATTGGCTTAGTGTAATGGATAGCGGAGATACTGCCGCAACAGCAAGCGGCATGGTGGCTATCTCCGCGTCGCAGCCGGCGGTTTCCGCCGCACAGTTACATGCTGGTGCTTTGCCTGGGCCTTCTATCGCTCATAGACTAAGGGCTACGCTGAGCGAAAGGACCTTTATGCATCTAGAAGGCGAGTCAGCTGATCACTCGGTCAGCTGACTCCAGCTATGCTCAGGATTGGCTGAGTTATTGGGGCGGCGCTATAGAGCGCGTTTAGTATATATAGGACCTGACTGTCAGTTGTTCCGCGTCTGCTGTTGCATATGCTACGTGTTAGCACTCATACCTAGTCAGATCCCAAAGTGTGTTAGAACCAGCTGGAGCTGGGGATCCACACTAGCCAGATTCTGTTGATAACTTAAAGTACTAATTGAATTGTATTATTTGTTATGACCTTCTGCTAGTTTGACTATTCTTCTGCTCTCTGATTCGGTACCTTTGCCTATCTGATATAAGTTGCCGACTCTGCCTGAACTACTACTCTGATTTAGCTTCCTGTCTCTGTACCATATCTGTCCGTGTGTTGCCGAACCTGCTTGTCTGACGCTTCTGCACTCACCAGGGAGCTTAGTCCTGGTGAGGGACTCTCAGTTTAGTTATCACCTGCTCCTCAGGTAGATAACTGCAGTATAGTCTGAATCACCTGCTCCTCAGGTAGATAGCTGCAGTATAGTCTGAATCACCTGCTCCTTGGGCAGATAGCTGCAGTATAGTCTGAATCACCTGCTCCTCAGGTTGATAGCTGCAGTACAGTCTTAATCACCTGCTCCTCAGGTTGATAGCTGCAGTACAGTCTTAATCACCTGCTCCTCAGGTTGATAGCTGCAGTACAGTCTTAATCGCCTGCTCCTCAGGTTGATAGCTGCAGTACAGTCTTAATCACCTGCTCCTCAGGAGACTAGCTAATACAGCACTGTCAGGATCTCCTGCCCCTCAGGGAATCACCTGCTGCAGTACAGTCTGAATCACTCGTTCCTCGAGTGATCACTCTACATTGTCTCACTGTGTATCACCCGCTCCTTATGGTGAAACTATCACTATTGCTCTGTGTCTCCAGCCTGCTGGGGTACTGATTACTGTGTTCCTTAGAGATACCCCCTTCTACCAGCCCCTCTGGGATAGTGGGTATCTCCATCAATATTACTGTTGCACCAAAACACTATATTACACCTGTGTGTCCTGTGTCTTGCTATACTTGTATTATTGGTGATTCTGCAGATCACCACATAATCAGATATAACATCTGTAATATTGGTGATACTGCAGACCACCAATAATCAGAAAATCTGTTCTTGCTGACACCAATCGTTACACTTTTATACTGGTTGAACTCAATGGCCATATGTCTTTTTTCAACCAAAATAACTATGTAACTATGTAACTATGTAACTTAGTCCATATTGGCATTTGATGAGCCCAGTTAAAATCTGCAGTCATACTGGAACATAATGTGCATCAAATCAGATAAATTAGCAATCTTCTTGATTTCTCTGCAGAACAACCACTAACAGGGGAAGCGACCAAAGGAAGAAACTGTCAGTTACTGACAAGTAACATTTCTCAGCATTTTATCTGTGGCTTTAATTGTTTTCCTATTACATGAATAATTGTAATTGTAGCAGTTTCACAATTTTTTTCCTACAGTCTTCTTTTAATCTGCAGAGAACATATTGCAGCGATAACAGCAATGAAGATAGTCTGACTCACCAAACAGTTGTTAACACATTTCCTAATCCCTCCAGTGCTCGAAGGACAACACTTTTCCCCATCTCATAAAAATTATCAACTTTGTGAAGCCTTGGTTTCCCCTGGGTGACAGCATCTACTGGAACCTTGGCCTTTTATTCTGTACAAACTTTCCTGCCTAAAGCCTTTGAAAACATTTCCTGATTCTTGGAGTTCAAACTAAGTCTACAAATAACATACTTGGTAAAAAAAACATAAAGTTGGCCAACAATCTTATTAAAGTTTCAGATCAGCATATGCATATGAATGTGCCTGTCTTGCTCTTATGCTAGTCCCAAACCTGTTACAATGTGTTATAGACAATTAAAACATTACTTCAAGAAAAACTTCTTCACTTTCATCATTCCCAAAAGATACAATTAGATGAAATGTTATTTTTGCTGTGATTATTATCTGTGAAAGATGTAAAGGTATTCTGATTTTGTTTTAATGTATTCACACAATACTAAGGTTACGAACTCAGTGTATGAGGAGGGGAAATAATAGAAATTACATTTATTTGCTTTTTATTATTTATCATTATTCAATTTTAAAGATACATTTTACCGAAAAAGTATGTCACTTCTAGGTGGGCTCAGTTGAAAATATCTTCTTACCATGGTTACTAGGTTTGCCATCTCTATAGCAACTACAAAGCTAAATAAGTAAGTCTAAATCCTACTGCTGAATTCTCCCTGGTTAAATAAATGCAGAAGAACCCAGGAGTATGAATATTACCCCATTGTTATGTTTATGATAGAGGAAGTGGAAGTACAAATACAGTAAACTTCACATATGCCTTTAATTGTAAATGTGTGAAAATTAAATAAATGAGTGCAGTGGTGCTCAGCAGAGCTCGAATATTCGAGTAGCTCGAATATTCGAGCTCTTTCTCAGCTATCCGAGCTCGGTATTCGAGCTCCGAATAGCTGTAGCTATTCGAATGGGCTATCCGAGTACACTCGAATAGCCCATTCACTATTCGAGCTATTCGAGCAAACGGCGCTATTCGAGCTCGGTACCGAGCTCGAATAGCGTCATAGCCCAGATTGATGTCCTTAGAGCCAATCAGAGGGCTCCCAGGCCCTCTGACGGCAGCCAATCACAGAGGGGGACCCTGGCCAGCCCCTACCCTATAAATAGCGGCCGCCATGTTCCGTTTCTCCATGCTTGCCTGAGACTTGTACAGAGAGAGAGTTGCTCCTTTGTGCTTTGGCTTAGCAAGTGCTCTATTGTGATCATTTACCTAGCGTTTTTGCTCACCTACACCTGCCATATACACCTATATTGTTGTTAGTTAGATAGACATTGTATTTTAGTTAGTAGCTTGTGTGTTACATTAGAGACAGGCAGCTGCTGCAAGCTTACAGGTTTAGGCCTCAGGGGGGCCTTGCCTCTGTGGGCAGCTGTCCTCTGTTTATTTCTCTCATCTATACCAGTATTTCTGCTGTCCTTTACTAATAGTATTGTAGTTATACTGTACTAGGAGTAGGACACTCACTGACTGTCACTGTTTATAGGCTACTAGCTAGCTCCTGCGTGTGTGCACTCACTCACTGTCTGTGTGTACACACACTCTATTTCCTTCTGATTACTGATAGATTATTGTTAGTTAGTTGTACTTACTGTTACTACTTACTCTTACTGTACTAGGAGTCTAGGACACTCAGTCAGACAGTCACTGTGTTCATAGGCTACTAGCTCCTGCGTGCGGTCACTCACTGTCTGAGTGTACACACACCACCCACACTCCATTTCCTTCTGATCGCTGATTGATTATTGTAATTAGTTAGTTCTACTTACTGTTACTACTTACTCTTACTGTACTAGGAGTCTAGGACACTCAGTCACTGTGTTCATAGGCTACTAGCTCCTGCGTGCGTGCACTCACTGTCTGAGTGTACACACACCACCCACACTCCATTTCCTTCTGATCGCTGATTGATTATTGTAATTAGTTAGTTCTACTTACTGTTACTACTTACTCTTACTGTACTAGGAGTCTAGGACACTCAGTCACTGTGTTCATAGGCTACTAGCTCCTGCGTGCGGTCACTCACTGTCTGAGTGTACACACACCACCCACACTCCATTTCCTTCTGATCGCTGATTGATTATTGTAATTAGTTAGTTCTACTTACTGTTACTACTTACTCTTACTGTACTAGGAGTCTAGGACACTCAGTCACTGTGTTCATAGGCTACTAGCTCCTGCGTGCGGTCACTCACTGTCTGAGTGTACACACACCACCCACACTCCATTTCCTTCTGATCGCTGATTGATTATTGTAATTAGTTAGTTCTACTTACTGTTACTACTTACTCTTACTGTACTAGGAGTCTAGGACACTCAGTCACTGTGTTCATAGGCTACTAGCTCCTGCGTGCGGTCACTCACTGTCTGAGTGTACACACACCACCCACACTCCATTTCCTTCTGATCGCTGATTGATTATTGTAATTAGTTAGTTCTACTTACTGTTACTACTTACTCTTACTGTACTAGGAGTCTAGGACACTCAGTCACTGTGTGTTCATAGGCTACTAGCTCCTGCGTGCGGTCACTCACTGTCTGAGTGTACACACACCACCCACACTCCATTTCCTTCTGATCGCTGATTGATTATTGTAATTAGTTAGTTCTACTTACTGTTACTACTTACTCTTACTGTACTAGGAGTCTAGGACACTCAGTCACTGTGTTCATAGGCTACTAGCTCCTGCGTGCGGGCACTCACTGTCTGAGTGTACACACACCACCCACACTCCATTTCCTTCTGATCGCTGATTGATTATTAGTTAGTTCTACTTACTGTTACTACTTACTCTTACTGTACTAGGAGTCTAGGACACTCAGTCACTGTGTGTTCATAGGCTACTAGCTCCTGCGTGCGGTCACTCACTGTCTGAGTGTACACACACCACCCACACTCCATTTCCTTCTGATCGCTGATTGATTATTGTAATTAGTTAGTTCTACTTACTGTTACTACTTACTCTTACTGTACTAGGAGTCTAGGACACTCAGTCACTGTGTTCATAGGCTACTAGCTCCTGCGTGCGGGCACTCACTGTCTGAGTGTACACACACTAAATTTACTTGTGATTACTACTGATTATTGTAACTGCTAGTTGTACTTCCTGACTGTTACTACTTACTTACTGTACTAGGGGACACTCACTCAGTCACCTCACCAACCAACCCACTCCATTAAAGTACCCCACTTTTCACCCGCCCTTTTAAAAAACTTTTGTCTATACGCCCAAAACATTGAAGATGTCTGGAAGTGGCAGCCAGCGCGGTTTGGGCAAGGGGAAGGGCAGCAAGGGAATCAGGAGGAGAGGGAGCAGCATTGTGGCAAGCCGCGGCCGCGGGCGCGCCACCATGCACAGTTCCGCAGCAGCAGCAGCAGCGTCAGTGGCTAACATTCCTCCCATAGCCACTGGCCGTGGACGCCTTGGGCGCCGCCCAGCAGGAGCATCTGCAACTCACGCTGCAGAGACACAGCAGCAGCAGCGTGTAGCACCTGCTCCCATTTTCCTCCAGCCGGGTCGGAAACGTCCCATTGAGGAAAAGGATGCAGACACTGTGGTGCAACTCATGACGGAGGATGAGCAGCCCGCCATCAGCTCTGCATCCGAGGCCTCCACCCTCACCACCACCACCACCCCTGTTCGCAGCAGCCGCCCAGCAGGGTCTGGGGAGGAGGCCAGTTCACCGTCACTCGCCGACCTGTCATTCAGCAGTCTTTTGACCCCAGGCATCATGAGTAAATTGTCTGCTGTTGTTGGCGATCTTGAGGAGGAGATGCTGATGGGCACTTTGGGGGATGAGGGATTGGACAGCAAGACTGTGGCGACAGTCAAGCAGCCCATCCATGCATCAGGAGAGGAGTTTGGGGGGTCCTCATCCCAGCAGGACATGTTTCAGGAGGGGGAGGATGATGATGACCCGGTGACAGACAGAGACTGGGTGCCACCACCTCCAGGGGATGCCGTCCTCAGCAGCTCTGAGGAGGAGGAGGAGGATGCGCTTGTGGGCCTTGCAAGGAGGCGCATCATTGCAAGCATTGGCAGCGTCCCACACCCTGCTGGTGTCTCAGGCTCAGCAGCAGCAGCATCAGCCAGTACCACCACCAGCCGCACCCAAGCCCCCCCCCCCAACCACCACAGGGAGACAGGCAGCAGCGCTTCCATGCCGTAGGGGGATGTTTCTGTCACCAATCTGGCGCTTTTTCACCATGCCCACTGTGTACAGCAAGTACGCCACTTGCAACCACTGTCAGCGGAAGTTGAGCAGAGGTGCAGACCCCTTAAAGTTCAGCACCAGCTCGCTCATCAACCACCTTGCGGCTAAACATTTCCACCAGCATGAGGAGTTCCAGAGGCTGAAGGCATCTGGTGCTGGCAGTGGCACCACACCCATCACTGCACAGCCTTCAGCAGCAGCAGCAGCAACAGCAGCCACCCGCCCTCCTGCTCCTCCAGCAGCACCAGCAGGAGTGCGGAAACGCACTGCTCCTCCCCCCTCTGCAACTCCTGCCGCCGACACTGAGGCCTGTTCTGGCAGCCAGTCCTCAGTGGCCTCCTCTGCTGTGTCTGCTGATTCCCGTGTCAGCAAAAGGCCACGCCAGAGCCTTTTGAGCGAGTCCTTCCAGGGGGTGGTTAGGGCTCTGCCTCCCAGCAGCCGTCGCGTGCGGCAGCTGAACGGCTTGCTGGCACGGGCCATGTGCTCCCAACTCCTGCCGTACACGCTCGTGCAGGAGGGGAGCGACATTCGTGCGCTGCTTGCTTGCGCAGCCCCAGACTGGCAGCTCCCCAGCAGACACTTTTTCTCCCGCAAGGCCATTCCTGCACTGCACCGCTTTGTGATGGCCAATGTGGAGCGAGGGCTGGAGCACGCGGTTGGTGAAAGGGTCCACGTCACCATGGACTCCTGGAGCAGCCGCTTCGGGACAGGCCGCTACCTGTCCTTCACTGTCCACTGGGTCAGCTTGGTGGAAGGGGGTGAGGATGGGAGAGCAGCAGCGGGCACAGCAGCAGCAGCAACACAGTGGGTGGTGAACCCCGCAGGGTCAGGGGAACTGCAGCAGGTTCCTCCGATCCTCTGCCATCCTCCGGCACACCTGGCCAAACCCCCCGCCTCAGCAGCAGCGTGAAGGCCCGCCACTGCCAAGCGCTGCTGCACTTGGTCAGCCTTGGGAAGACCAAGCTGACGGCAACCCATGTGTTGGCCAAACTCCAGGAGCAGGAGAGGATTTGGCTGACCCCCAGAGGCCTCAGAGTCGGAGAGGTGGTGGCCGACAATGGGGCCAATCTGGTTGCCGCAATACACAGGGGAAACCTGACCCACATCCCCTGTCTTGCCCACGTGCTGAACCTGGTGGTGCAGAAGTTCCTGCGCACCTACCAGGGGATGGGCGAACTGCTGGAAACGGCAAGGAATGTTGTGCGTCACTTCCGGCGCTCGGCTGCAGCCTGTGCGAGCCTGGAAGACGTGCAAAAGGAGCTGGATCTGCCACGCCATCGGCTGATCCTTGACGTTCCGACTCGCTGGAACTCCACCCTGGCGATGTTGGAGCGTCTGGTTGAACAGAGGCACGCTGTCAAACAGTACCTTGCCCTGGCCACTGTTTCCGCAGCTCTGAGAAGGGACAAGACCAGCAACTTCCCGTCCATCGTCCCCGATGATGACTGGAGGCACATGCAGCAGGTGTGCTTAGTGCTGGCTCCCTTCCTGCAGGCCACAAACATGGTGAGCAGGGACCATGCTATGGTCTGCGAGTGGGTGCCCCTGGTTTCTCTGCTGAACAGGGCCCTCGATGCTTTGCTGGAACAGGGAGCGGCAGCCTTGGACCAGCAGGAGCGGCAACCAGCTGCGCAGTCCACCTCTGAGGGGGAGGAGGAGGAGGACTTGGTGGAGGTCCCTGACCTGGCTGCTGATGAGGGGGATCAGCACAGCGCAGCTGAGTTGGTGCGGGGGTGGAGAGAGGATGAGGCGGCAGAGGAGGAGGATGAGGACAGCACTGACGTCGATGTGCCAGCAGACGTGGCCCGCCTCTTCCCAATGGCAGCGCACATGCTGACGTGCCTGCGCAGGGACCCCAGGGTGATCCAGATGAAGCAGAGGGAGGACATCTGGATCAGCATGATGTTGGACCCACGCCTCAAGGGGAAGTTGAGCCAGTTCCTGCCGCCTGCAGGAGGAGACCCAGCGCAACAAATAAGGAGCTTGCAGCAGGCCCTTGTTGAGCGCTTGGAGGAAGCCTTCCCCCAGCCTTCCACCCCCACTGTCCAGCAGCCAGCACAGAGGCAGCAGCAGGTGCCTGCATCCAGCAGCAGCAAGCGCCCCACAGACCTGCTGTCTCTCAGCCACGAGCTCTACAGGACTGTAGAGGCTCCGGCAGCAGTGACTAGAGAGGAGATGCATGCAGCAGCATCCTCCTCCGGTCACAGCCAGCGCCTGACCCGCATGGTGGCTGACTACATGGGGTCGTACAGCGGGCTTGACAGCGATGCCCCTGTTGATCCCATGGAGTATTGGGTCAAGCGCATGGAGATCTGGAGCGAGCTGGCGCAGTACGCCCTGGAAGTGCTGTCCTGCCCCCCTTCCAGCGTGCTGTCCGAGCGCTGCTTCAGTGCAGCTGGTGGCGTGGTCACCGAGAAACGCTCACGTCTGTCTCACAAGTCTGTGGACAGACTGACGTTTCTCAAGATGAACCAGGCGTGGGTGGAAGGCGAGTTCCTGGCCCCTGTTGTCGGCGAGAGGGGGACATGAACTGGCTGCCGGAACCATCGTTAATGTGCCTTACCACCCTTTACCACCTCCTGGCTCCTGCTCACTAAGCCAGCCTGGTTCACTTTGACTATTACGTCGCCTGCAGCCACACATTTTACACCTACAGTGGGCTGCTGTGTACTGCCCTTCTGCTGTCTGTCTGTGTTTCCCACTGCCAGGGTACACAGATGATTTACCTTCTGCTGCCACTCTGCCACCAGCTATTACGTCAAACAATAGCTATATTGGTTGCAAAACCAAAAACCAAAAAACCATAAAAAAAAAAAAAAGGTTTAATTTTTCTGAGGTGCCCGGGTTGAAAACTGTGTTGTCCCAGTTGTGTATTGGACACAATGTGGGCTGCACGACCGCTGTCTGGGACCTCCTGTTGTGTTTATTTACAGCCCTGGTATCACCGCTAGGTACCAGGGCTATTATGTCACGCTGCCTACCTGCTGCCACACTCACACTGCTCCTCCATACCTCCTCCTGCTGCTGCTGCTGCTGTCTGTCTGTGTTTCCCACTGCCAGGGTACACAGATGATTTACCTTCTGCTGCCACTCTGCCACCAGCTATTACGTCAAACAATAGCTGCTCGCCTACTCCTCCATTCCTCCTCCTGCTGCTGCTGTCTGTCTGTGTTTCCCACTGCCAGGGTACACAGATGATTTACCTTCTGCTGCCACTCTGCCACCAGCTATTACGTCAAACAATAGCTATATTGGTTGCGAAACCAAAACCAAACAAACCATTAAAAAAAAAAAAAAGGTTTAATTTTTCTGAGGTGCCCGGGTTGAAAACTGTGTTGTCCCAGTTGTGTATTGGACACAATGTGGGCTGCACGACCGCTGTCTGGGACCTCCTGTTGTGTTTATTTACAGCCCTGGTATCACCGCTAGGTACCAGGGCTATTATGTCACGCTGCCTACCTGCTGCCACACTCACACTGCTCCTCCATACCTCCTCCTGCTGCTGCTGCTGC